>NW_016805931.1:3688181-3742426 GCF_001698545.2 Rhinopithecus bieti | reverse complement strand
GTTATGTGCCCAGTAGTCATTCAGGAGCAAGTTGTTCAGTTTCCACACAGTTGAGTGGTTTTGATTGAGTTTCTTAGTCCTGAGTTCTAGTTTGATTGCACTGTGGTCTGAGAGATAGTTTGTTATAATTTCTGTTCTTTTACATTTGCTGAGGAGTGCTTTACTTATGTGGTCAATTTTGGAATAAGTGCGATGTGGTGCTGAGAAGAATGTATATTCTGTTGATTTGGGGTGGAGAGTTCTGTAGATGTCTATTAGGTCTGCTTGGTGCAGAGCTGAGTTGAATTCCTGGATATCCTTTTTAACACTCTGCCTTTCTGTTTTGTTTTTGTTTTTGTTTTAATCCCAAGTAGTTGGGATTACAGGCATGTGCCACCACTCCCAGCTAGTTTTTGTGTTTTCAGTAGAGACGGGGTTTCGCCATGTTGACCAGGCTGGTCTTAAACTCCTGACCTCAAATGATCCACCCACCTCGGCCTCCCAAAGTGCTGGGATTACAGGCGTGAGCCACCATGCCCGACCAAAATATCTGATTTCTTAAGGAGCAATTAAAGAAACAATTACTGAAGAGGATGACTAAAACTTGATGTTTAGAGAACTATTAAAGGATTTCTTTTTAAAAAGCACTGTGGAGCGTAAGGAGAAAGAGATTATTTGTTAAAAATGAAAATGGGAGCTGACATAGTATAGCCCCAATTTGGGAATACTCATGGCAAAGACAGTTTTTTGAAGGAGAGTTGGAGGGGTGTGGAGGAGTGGCCAGTGTGTCTCCCTAAGTCCAAGCTTCCTGTCTAACGACAAAAACACAACACACAAGGTTCTCTTGTTATCCACGCATAGGCTGATGTTGGCTGCCTGAACTAGGCAAATGGCCTTCCTGAGAACCTGATTAGAAACATCTTGTATTTTCTTCTAATCGTAAGGTCTTGAAGAGGATTTAGCAGATACCTTCCATCAATGTGCTCTGTAGAATTCCACCTTGTAACCTGAAACCTGTTCAGTAAGTTTCATGAGCTTATGGTTTATACTGAAAGGAAAAAAAGGGAAGTCCTTCTAAAAGAACGTAGAGACTATTTTTATGACCTCAGGATAGGGAAAGGTATATTAAACAATATAGAAATCACAAACCATAGATGAAAAGAATGACTACATTAAAAACAGTAATATTTGTAAAAGAAAGTACATTATAAAATTCAATTTTATGATCAGCTTTGGCAGAAAATAGCATTATGAAACTTAGCTCTGCAAAATATCTTGTTGCATGGAATTTATAAATTAAGTTGGAATTACTATGTCAATAATATCGACTGTTTACATCCATGAACATGATATAAGCTCTTCCTTTACATAGGTATTTGTTTACATTTTTAAAAGCTTAAGATTATTCTTAATAAGCTCTTGCATGTTTTATTAGATGTATTTATTCCTAGGTATATAATAAATTTTGGGGGCCAGGTGCGGTGGCTCATGCCTATAATCCAAACACTTTGGGAGGCCAAAGCAGGAGAGTCAGGGATTTGAGACTAGCCTGGGCAACATATTGAGAACTTCATCTGTACAAAATAAAAATAAAAAATTAGCTGGGTGTGATGGCACATGCCTGTAGTCCTACCTGCTCAGCAAGGCTGAGCCAGGAGGATCTTTTGAGCCCACGAGTTTAGGGCTTCATTGAGCAATGATTGCACCACTGTACTCCAGCCTGGGCAATGAAGAGAGATGCTAGCTCTGAAAAAAATAATAATAAAATAAAATAAAATAAAATTTGTCACTATTGTAGCAATCCTTTTTATTATTTTCTGTCACTGGTATATAGGAATTCAATTGTATGTTTATCTATGTCTATACATCTAGTATTTTTAGTTCTAGTAATTCCTCCAGAGGTTCTTTTAGATTATTCCACAAACCAATTGTCTTTAAATAGTATCTTCCCATGGTAAATAATGAGGCTTGCCTCTATATCCATTTTCATGATCCTTATGATAGCTCCTAATTTTGTTCACTAAAGCCAGATATTGAACTAAATTTTCTAAATTCCTTTGTAAGTAAACGAGCCAAGAGTACAAAGTTCTGATCAACTCGTCGTAAACAGAAATCTTCTGGTGGTCTGGGGGTGTTTTGAGAGGGACAGATGCATTGGGCATCCTTCCCTTTGCCTTTTGCCCTTTTCTTTCTTTCTGCCTGGAATGCGTATGTGATGCCTAGGAGTGCAGCAGCCATTTTGTGAGCATGAAGATGAAAGCCCCACACTGAGGATAACAGCATGGGAAGATAAGAGATGCCTAGTGACATTCCAAACCTCTGTAAAGGCCTGGGACTACCCACTTCTGAACATCTTCTTATGTGAGAAAAATAAACCCACATTGGGTTAAGTCTCTACATGAGGTTTAAAATAGATAGCCAGACAAACAAAGCTTGAATTTGTTAGCTTTCATTTCCTTTATTCTGTTCTGGTGTTTTTTGTTTTTGTGTGTTTGTTTTGTTCTCTTTCTGCATTGGCTGGGTCTTAATTACTTCTGAAGGCCAATAATAGAAAGCATATTTTAAAGTTATGTTTTTTAAATTAAGTTTTAAAGGCAAACAGTAAGCATAATCTTTACAATGAGGTAAAAGTAGAATGTATTTCATGTATCTGAGTATGAGCTGATTTATAGATTAATAATTTAAGATAACTAAATATATTTACTCAATCTTTATTTAAAAAGCCAGCAGGGATTTATTCATTTTGAATAAGAGTAAGAAAATGTAACAACCTTTTCCTCTCTGTCCTGTATGTATATAAATTGCATGCATACTTGCCTAATTATTATCATACAAATTATAGCATTGCGTAGTGGTTAAAATACAGTTTTAATTTTTTCTAATTTTTTATTATTTTTAATTCTGCCAGCTTAACTTCAACTCCTTGTACTGCCATATACACCCATGTGAACCTAGGCAAGTCATTTAGTCATCCCTTCCATAATAATCCTAAGGTCTGGCAGGGGAGAATACCATGGACACACCAAAATATGGTTGAATATGATAAGTGATGTAATCAGGTGAAAGAGAAGCCAAGATTGTAATCCTAGGTTTGATCAGGGTGCTGTAGACTAAGTGTGGTAGGTTTTAGAGCAAGGTAGAATCAAACAACTGCATTAACATTTTCCCACTGCCAACATTTGGGCTTACTTTTTTTCTTATTCCTCTGCTTCCTACGTCTCAATCTTGAATACCAAACTAACATATGAACTCCTTTTCTCAAGGTTTAACCTTAAGCTTGCTTTGGGATATAGTGTGTTCTACAGAGAAAAGTAAAGAATATGTGGTCAGAAGTTCTACCACAGCATACTGACTCTGGGGTCCAGGATAAATTAACAGATTCTTTAAACTTTATTTACTGATTTGTGATTGAGACTTCCTATTTGCTTTAATTACTTCATAGGAATTTCATGAGAATCAAATATAATAGTTCACATAAAATATTTTGTGGTGCTACACAAATGTCATATTTTACACAGCATTTAGCCCCATGATGATAGGATTTTCTCAATAAAAATCTATTGATGAGATTTTTGCATTCTGGGTTGTTTCTTGTTTTTATGTTGGAGTTAGTTGTTAAAATAACTTACCTTGAAAGTAGAAAGATGCAGCATCCTGGAATACCCAATAGGTTGACCCCTGTGATAACTCCATTTTTGTTATTATTTTTTTTTCTACACTGTACTTTCAAGTTTCTTGGCATGAGACAAATAATTTGAATAACCCAAATCCCAGCTTCTCAGAGAGGGGGAAAATGACTTTACCACATTGTCTCTACTACATTTCAGTTTCATGGGAATTAATCCTATTTCTTATGTAAACTCAATCAACAACTAAAATATCCAGGTGGTACTGTTACCAGAAAGGGGTCTCAATCCAAACCCCAAGAGAGGGTTCCTGGATCTTGCACAAGAAAGAATTTGGGAGGAGTCCATATAGTAAAGTGAAAGCAAGGTTTTTAAGAAAGTTAAGAAATGAAGAATGGCTATTCCCTCGGGGCTGCTGGTTGCCCATTTTTATGGTTATTTCTTGATTATATGTTAAATAAGGGGTGGATTATTTATGAATTTTCTGGAAAAGGGTGAGCAATTCCCATAACTGAGGGCTCCTCCCCTTTTTAGACCATATAGGGTAACTTCCTGGCCTTGTCATGGCATTTGTAAACTGTCATGGTACTGGTGGGAGTGCAGCAGTGAGGACAACCAGAGGTCACTCTCATCACCACCTTGCTTTTGCTGGGTTTTAGCCAGCTTCTTTTCCACAACCTGTTTTATCAGCAAGGTTTTTATGACCTATATCTTGTGCCAACCTCCTGTCTCATCCTGTGTTGTACAATGCCTAACTATCTGGGAATGCAGCTGGTAGTTCTCAGCCTTATTTTATCCAGCCCCGATTCAAGATGGATTCACTCTGGTTCAAACGCAATTAACATATTTTCCTCTTCCCTTTTAAAAGAGAACCCTTAATCCTAAAGGTTGTAGAGTCAGGAAGATCCATCTTCTGTCACTTATTCTGGCTGAATAGGGGCGATGATATTCCTGCCTAACCATTAGGCTCTCTTGTATTTGGAGTGGAGAGGAGCTCAGTCAGAAAGTGTCAGTATGTTGAGGTCTGAGTTCCAATGAAAGGAGATATCTGGAAGATTAATCAGTGTTCAATTTAAGAGAATATTGAGTAAACTTATTCTGTATTCCTACACAGAGAGTACAACAGCAATATATTCAACAATAGTGAAGCAAAATGCAAAATTATCCCAGGTAAGATAAATAAGAAGGCTTCCCATGAGCTAGGCAATTCTTGGAACCAAGCTGATGTGGGGTTGCTAGCTGATTCCAATATGTGTCCAGAATTAGAATTTTGATTCAGATTTTGTTTTTATATTACTCATCCCTCTTGTTTTTCTGAGTTGCAGCCAGAGATCACTGGTTGGTTAATAGGAATAAGCAGGATCTGTCTAAATGGCAGGAAAAAATTTCCAAAACAACCAGTGAGACTAGAGTTTAATAACAGGTATACCATAGTACATAGTACATAATTTTTCTCTTTCCAGTTTCCCATTTTTACTAAAGGCAAATCATGGTATGACTGATTTGCTTTATTATACTTGGCCTGATTATTTGTATAAAGTACAGCAAGAATAATTATTTTTCACACAGGCTTTTTAAATTGGCTTTGATGGAACTCTATTCCATAAGGAATCTTAGATAAGACTTTTTTAAAGCCAAGCCCAGCCATGGGTTTGTACCCTCAAATACCTATGAACAGGGTTAATTCCTCTCCTCTCAAGGTCTCAAGATAACTTGAGGCTCCTGGGCCTGTCAGAAAGTGGCATTCTTTACTTACTACAGGTCAGGAACCGTATACAAGGGCTGTGTAGACAAGGTATGTGGACAGTTTTCCCAAGGTGGTTTGACGGGCTGTATGAGTCAAGTTTGATTCCTTAAAAGAAGACATGCCATTCCAGTTAAAACCTTGGTAAAATAATCAGTTTCTCCAATTGTGTCCTCAACAAATGAAAACAGATTCTTATTACACTTATGCAGATAACTATATTGTCATTAGTTAATAATACTCACAAATAGTCTCCAGATTCTGAAGAAATAAGGGAGAGAGAAACAAGTATATTTCAAATTTTGTTCACAGGAGTATACTTTACTCAATTGTTAAAAGCTGTAAATAGCTTTTAGAAAAGTTTTCTAAAAAGAAAAGTTTTCTTGTCTCTGAAAACAAAGGATCAATAACATTTCAAACAAAGTCAGAAAGACAACTTCACTCTTCTATTAGTTCGGTCCATGCAGTTAATTCCTGCCCTGCTTGATATTAATGAACCTTTCAGCCATCCATAAATCCTGAAAGTTTTTTCCTCTATTCTAATGTCACATTTTCCAAAGTTATCAGAAATCTGCATTCAAGAACACCTGTTAGAGTCCTATAGCTGATTATAAACCAACTTTTAAAAAGGATCAAAACAAGACAACAGTTGTTGATGGATGTCAAAATGCATTAGGGCAGCGTATATTAAAGCCACAATCGACTAGAAAGTTTTGGTTACTGCTGTGGCATACAACAATTTTACTTAAAATTGTAATTATTAATAATATCTATTAAGTCATATCAGAATTGTAGGAATTTCTCATAATTTTGGAACACATACCAATAATACATTTATATGAATAAAGCCCAAAGGAAGTCAAACAGTATTTCGTATTTGACAATGCTTCCTATATTTTTATACCTACTAAGCTGAATTTCACCTTTGCATTAGTGTACTATTAATGTTAAACCCAATTTTTAATGAAACCTTACAGATAAATCTATTCAATCTTAATCAGTTTGACCATAAGGTAAGATTCTTGTAAACCTTTTATAACCCTTTAAAATTTTTGTTAAACAGATCAATTTTCTAAGAAAGCTCTGTTATTTGGACACATGGGACCAGATTCTGGCCCCAAATTAGTACGCTTTTATTTTAATGTTTTAACTTATGGGGAGAAAAAACAAACTAAATAATCCTCTTTAAATCTTAGTTAACTCAGTTATATGCACAAAATCTTTTTTACAAGATTAATCCTTCACAAACCCTTTTCAACTTGAACCTTCAGTTTTGTTTCACTGCTCTTTTAGGTTAAGACAATCTTTAAAACCCTCTGAACTAGACAAAATAACACTCCCTTTAACAAAAACCACATTCCCATGCCTTCTTATAATCTCCCACCAAAAACTCATTCTACTTTCCTTCTATACCTTGCAACACTGTATATAAAACTGTTTCTCCTGTAGTCTCAATTGCATGTTACAATCTTAACTCTTAACAACTCTTATTTTTAAACCAATTAATCAGAGCTCTTTTATATATAAATAGTATACATAAAACACATATAAATAGACAGACAGAAGATCCAGTAGTTTGTAAGGTTTTTCATTTGTCAGTTTCTTAATTGGATTACTTGGCTTCAGAGCAGAGTCCTTGGAGGAACAGGGCCAGGGAAGCATGGAGTTTCTACAGCCTAATAAGCAAGCACAGCTGAAAGGCAAAACAGATTCCCCAAAATTAAGGTTCCCATTTTATATAATGCAATGCAAACCAGAACAAAGCCTTAGATTTTGAGATGGACCTATCGACTTTTAATTCCTGGGGTTTCATGAGGAAAATAGCATTTTTTTTCCCCCCAAAACAGGGTCTGTGGTGCCTCCTCTGTTTTAACTAAGGAGTCCCAGGCTGTTAGAGCTTGACTATCTACTTTTAATTAAGCTGACGTTTAACCATAGTGCTCTTTAAAAAGAAAGTCATTTTAAATATTTTATTACCTGAGGTTAGCCGTGCCAAACTGTCCATATTTCTGGGCTAAGAGAAAGGAAAATTCAAGACTATTCATGGAGGGGAAGTGAATCAACAAACGGTAAAAAGTCACACAGATATAAAACCAGAAAGGACTCACTCTCTAAGCTGGGAATTGAATCCAGGTTGCTGTTAGTTAAATGGCAAAGCCTTACCTGCTGAGCTACAGTATTGGGCTGTTTCAATTGCCCTTTCCAGAAGGAGCCTAGAGCAGCCAATTTTTGAGCTTGCAAAAGCTTTTAACTACTCAAGATAATTTTTAGGGCTAACTGTGACATGAACCCCAAAATTTCTGCCTACTGAATGGTGGAAACCAAGAGAAATTACCGCCACGTCGTTACAAGGTCAGTCTCCCAAGGATATAATGCAAGATGAAAGGCAAACTTCATCCAGGTGTGTTTTTTTTTTTTTTTTTTTTTCAGGTACCTGCAGCAAAGTTTATAACTGACCAATTTGCTGGGCCATCTTGAACAGCAAGCTTACAGGTCTCCTAGGCCCACGTCCTATCCTAACGTACCCCTTTTTATGACAGAACAATACAGAAAGGCACACAAAACACATCAGATTTATTGCAGCTTAAGACTAGACTCACAAATCCTTTTTCCCATTAATCAAAACTTTACAGGAGATAAGCAGTGATATTTACCATTCATACAAATGGTTTGCGCGCACGCGCGCGCGCACACACACACACACACACACACACACAGAGAGAGAGAGAGAGAGAGAGAGAAAGAGAGAGAGAGAGAGAAGAGAGAGACCAGAAGTCTGACTGTTAAATTCTTACCCTTTTGCCAGCATTCCAGGCTTCTGGGTTCCCTTTCCCTGAGTGACCCTAGTGACCTGGCTCACTGCCCCATAGCCCTGGGGGCCAGGCTGCAACACAAAGGAAAATTATCTTTTTCCATTCTGACCAGAGCAAATATGTGTGACAAACATAGACGTTAGCCACTCCACTTAGCACCCAATATCAAACTGGCAAGGCTCAAACTTACACCTGGTTGGGCCCTGTCATTATTAATCCAACCTCTGACCAGGAGTTTCAACATGTGGTCTCTGGGCAAGATGGTCTCCCTGAGACATCGAAAAGACAAGAAAGGGAAAGGAGAGAAAGGGAGGAAACCATTGCCTGTAGTAGGCCGGGGAAAGCAAAGAGTTCAGGGAGGCCAGAGAAAGATCCATTCATCCCAGCGACACTGAATGAAAAGTTCAGGCAGCCGCTTGTAGGTTGAGAAAGAATATTTTCCAGCAGTCCCATCAGCTCTTAAGATCCCTCTTTAAGGGAGGAAAAAGCTCCCCATGTCCCACGGTCCTGTAGATGCCTAATCCTATCACCCATAGCTGTCAGCAAAGAGTACGAAGCAGATTAATCCAAAGAGAATAGCAGTTAACATCCCTTGATGCCAAACTTGTTCTTAGCTGAGAGGAACTTTACTGAATGGTGCTTTGTATTAATCCATTCTCACACTGCTGTAAAGATACTATCCGAGACTGGATGATTTATAAAGGAAAGAGGTTTAATTGACTCACAGTTCAGCATGGCTGAGGAGGCATTCAGAAACTTACAATCATAGCAGAAGATGAAGGGGAAACAAGCTTGGACCTTCTCACATGGCAGCAGGGGGAGAGAAAAGTGAGCGAAGGAAGAACTTGCCAAACACTGACAAAACCATCAGATCTCACGAGAACTCACTCACTATCATGAACAGCATGGGGGAAACCGCCCCCATGATTCAATTACCTCCACCTGGTCTCTCCCTTTACACATACGGATTATGAGGATTTGGGGAATTACAATTCAAGATGAGATCTGGGTAGTGATACAAAGCCTAAGCATATCCGGCCTCTAACCCCCTAAATCTTAGGAAGGACTGTAACTCTCCTAAGTTGGGCCTTGAACCCAAGTTCAGTCAAGTGTTCTTGCCTTTTATTAAGAGGGCCCTTTAACCCACTGTGTCTTTGGAGAGAATCTAAGTCCTCTAAGTTGGACTTTTAACCCAATCCTATCCTTTACCTGGGTATCCCACCACTTACCCAGAGTTAGCCAATTGATGCTGTAGTCTATTTCCCTTGGGTCTGGGGTCTCCTCAGTATTGTCCCTCTATGGTCACCAGAAAGGGGTCCCAATCCAGACACCAGGAATGAGTTCTTGGATCTCACACAAGAAAGAATTTGGGGTGAGTCCATGCAAGTTTATTAAGAAAATAAAGGAATAAGGAATGGCTACTCCGTAGGCAAAGCAGCCCCAAGGACTGCTGGTTGCCCATTTTCATGGTTATTTCTTGATTATAAGTTAAACAAGGGTGGATTATTGATGAATTTTCTGGGAAAGGGAAGAGCAATTCCCAAAACCGAGTGTTCCTCCCCTTTTCAGACCATATAGGATAACTTCCTGACCTTGGCATGGCGTTTGTGAACTGTCATGACACTGGTGGGAGTGTGGCAGTGAGGACAACCAGAGGTCACTCTCATCACCATCTTGATCTTGGGGGGTTTTAGCCAGCTTCTTTATTTCAACTTGTTTTATCAGCAAGGTCTTTATGACCTGTGTCTTGTGCTGACTTCCTCTCTCATCCTGAGACTTAGAATGCCTAACCATCTGGGAATGCAGCCCAGTAGGTCTCAGCCTTATTTTACCAAGCCCTTATTTAAGATGGATTTACTCTGGTTTGAATGACCCTGACAGTACCTGTCTTGTCACACTCTATCTGACAACCACACTGCACTCTGTTGTTCTATAAATTATTACCGGCTCTCAGTTTTCTTGTATAATTCTTTGAGGACTCCTGTAGCTAAATATATTGCACCTATTAGGGATCATTATTACCCCACCTAAAATTAACTAATCCTGTTTGTTTATAAAAAGTATTTAGTTCTCACGACATACACAGCTTGAATACATGAGAGAGGTTCCTCCCCATAAGAATACTTGCATACGAAATTATTTTCAAGATGAAGTATTAGTATCACTGAAGCTTGTATCCTATAAACTTAGGACTATCTCTAGTCATTAGTTGTAGGAAATAACCTGGTGTAGGTCTCAGAATATGAGAACACAAATAATACTCCTGCTTTTTACTACTCCCATTCTTAGGAGAATAAGCAGCAGCAGAGTGTGGAAAAGGAATCTTACTGATTATAAATATGAGGTTCTAACAAAGGAATAAGAATGCTAAACTGGCAAGATAAGATTTAAAATATAAGACCCTCCTTTGTTTTGGAGCCAGTCAAATTTAGTTTATAACATTTCTTTATATTATACTCATGTGTAAATTTTTCATTGCTTGTTTCTTTATATCTTCTTATTTGTCTCTTTCTGTATTCATTTTCAAAACTTGTTCAAATACTCATCCATTTACCCCTTTGTTACTGCCTGTAAAACCTGCTTTCTTTCTGCTTTTTGCTGATTCTATCTCTCTCCAATATGCTTGATAAATAACTACGTACTATTTTTTCTTAAGCAATTCATTTTGTTATGCCAGTCAAATATTTAAAAACTCTTAATGGCTCTCTGTTCCTATTATGGGAGTGAGAGGGAATGACGAGTGAAAGATGAGCCTGAGGTTTGAGCAGCTAGGTGGGTGAAGGTGTCACCAACTAAGCGGGCCCAGAAGAGAGACTAGTTTTGGACCAGAATAGGATAATGAAGGCGGTTGAGTTTGAGGGGCTCTTGAGCCATTGAGATAGCAAGTAAAGGAATACTCACATCTGTTGCTCAAGAGATGGATCTCAGCTGTAGATAAACATTTGGAAGTCATTATATTGAAAGCTGTAAAGGCACAGGATAGATAAGACCACTCAGGAAAAGTATATGGAGTGAGAAGGAATAATATAGGTCCTAGTCTTGATGTAATTATAAAACTTCCAATATTTGAAAAGTTCCTGTGTGGGAGAAGAATTAATTTAGCATGATTAGGACCAATCGGAAAAGGTACAGGAAATCTGCTCTTATGCCATCATTTAGGGGAAATATATAATAACTAAATCTGTCAATGGCAGTGGTTGCTCCATTCTAGGAAGCATGAGAGCATGGGATGACTCACCACTTATAAGTATGTTGGAGGCACTATTTATCAGTATATTGCAGAGAAGATAACTCCATGGAGTAATATGTTTGATTAGATAGCTTCTCAGGTCCTTTCCACTCTGACATTTTGTGATTCAACATATGTCGTATTTTTCTTTTCAGTCTGTATACACCTTGAGCACAATGATTATTCTGTAGAACACTGACAAGTATTGGGCAAAATGTGGGATCTCAGTAAATATTATTGATCACTAGAACTTTGGAAGACTCTGTAAGATTAGATGAACAAATGCTTTTTAACTACCTGTGGAGCCTTGAAAAAAGTAGATAGAATAGGGTAAAGGAGAAGTGGTGGTAAAGACAAAAAGAGTAGGGAATAGGCAGTTAAAGGAATCAGATGATCCCAAGTAGAGGGGAAATGTATGGTTGTTTGCTTTAGAATAGGAGTTAGTTGCTGAAATAAAAAAGCATTCTAACATAAGTGCTAGAAGCTATTTTAACTGTATAAAATGTCTTTGCTTTGATGGTCTATAGGAGTGCCTAACTTATCAGGAGCAAGTAGTACACATGCACACACATATCTACATTTGTGGAAACTCATAAATTTGAGTTTCCCTTTTTTTTTTTCCCTGTAATAGTCTCACTAGCCTCCCAAAAAATATAGTAAAAGGAAGTATTCTACATGATACTACTATAAGCTAAATACAAATCACACTACACATGTACACACACCCTAAAGCTTTAGTAGAATGTAGAATATCATGTTTTATGGTTAAGTATGGACCTCTTCAGCTTTTAGCTTCTTAAAGCACCACAGTTGGTAAGTACTTGGAAGAAAGGAGTACAGTTCATAGAAATAGCATCTTCAATCAGTATCTTTAATTACATCTGGTTCCAAAACAAGCAGTTGGTTCATTGCTAAAATCTCATTATTTAAAGGTATTTCTCTAGCTGCATTAATTGAACCTTGTACCTGCAAAGGCAAATCACATCTGGAAATTTGTATTCTCCTGTTTTTCCTATGTTTAAAAGGGCCCATTAGAAAGAAAGCATAATTTATCTTGCGTTGTGGATTGTAAATGCCACAAAATGTCTGCTTTCATTCCCATCATTGCTTCTTTTAAGATAATCACAATCACTAAAGTAAACACTCGTGTTGATGATCTTTTGGAGCAGAAATAATCTCATTGAACTGGGTTATTTGTATGCGTCTGGCAGCCATTTCCAGGGCTCATTTCAAAGGCAAATAATAATATGCAAATTTCATATAATGGAATTAAAATTAGTCTTGTATGTCCTAATATTTTGTACTCTGAAGCTGCCAAAAATGATCTTTTCTTGACACTGAGCTAAATTGGGCTAAATCCAATTCAACAAAACTATGGTGATTGTATTTGGATTGGTTGTTTGGAGGAATACCATATCGTCTTTTCAAAAAACCAAGGCCAAAATCAATGGCTCCTAACTCTTCTCTGTCTTGTAGCTGCAGTTGCAAAAATGCCTGGGAAGGAAGTAGATTTCCTACCAAGAAACAAGCAGCCTCTCTTGCATCAGGGACCCTGCTGTAGGCAATAGCAGCCCCTGTGGAGTGCCTGTAACTTCAAAATATCTGTACCTTGTGACTGGAAGTAATAGGTGAGATTGTCAGATAACTTTCTTTATAAATCAATTCCTTAGAATCATAAGGTACTCAAAACCACTGGCTTGATCCCCAAAAAGAATAGAAGTATATTCCTATCCCCTACACCCCTGAAAAAAAAAAAAAAACAACCAATAACAACAGCAACAACAACAAGTATTATTATTACCAGAAAGGGGTCCCAATCCACACCCCAAGAGAGAGTTTTTGGATCTCAGGCAAGAAATAATTCAGGGGAAGTCCATAAAGTGAAAGCAAGTTTGCTTAGAAAGTAAAGGAATGAAGATTGGCTACTCCATAGGCAGAGCATCCTTGAGGGCTGCTGGCTGTCCACTTTTATGGTTATTTCCTGATTATATGCTAAACAGGGAGTGGCTTATTCATGAATTTTCCAGGAAAGGGATGAGCAATTCCCAGAACTGAGGATTTCTCCCATTTTTAGACCGTATAGCTTCCTGATGTTGCCATGGCGTTTTTAAACTGTCATGGCACTGGTGAGAGTGTCTTTTAGCATGCTAATGCATTATGATTAAAATATAACGAGCAGTGAGGACGACCAGAGGTCATTCTCATCACCATGTCGGTTTTAGTGAGTTTTGGCCAGCTTCTTTACTGCAACCTGTTTTATCAGCAAGGTCTTTGTGACATGTATCTTGTACTGACCTCCTATCTCATCCTGTAATTAAAATGCTTTAATCCCCTCGGAAGGCAGCCCAGTAGGTATCAGACTTATTTTACTCAGCCCCTGTACGAGACAGAGCCGCTCTGGTTTGAATACCTCTGACATTATCATCTTCAACAAATTCCAATTCTATAATATTAATACCAGCCAAGATTAAATAATGCTTGCTTTGTACCAGATACTGTTCTAAACATTTTATATGTACAAACTCATTTAATTCTCACGAATCCTCATCTGATACAGACTACCCTAATGTTTTTCCCCATTTTATGTATGGGGAAGCTGAGAGTCAGTGTCGTTAAAGAAATTGTCCAAGGTTTTCTGTTATTTATTCTACAGGTTGTCTCTTCACTTTGTTAATTGTTTCCTTTGCTGTGCAAAAAGCTTGTTAGTTTAATATAGTCTGACTGGTCTATTTTTGTTATTATTGTCTGTGCTGCTGAAGTCTTAGACATTAAAGTCTTTGTCCTGAAACATTTCTCCTTGTTTTCTTTTAATGTTTTATAGATTTAGATCTTATGTTTATGTCTTTAACCTATCCACCTTGATTTTTTTATATGGTGAGATATAGGGGTCTAGTTTCATTCTTCTACAAAAATTTTGAGCGAACAGAAGTAGAGAGTAGAATTGTGTTAGAGGCTGCAAAGGAAAGTGGGGATGGGAGAATGGGGAGAAGTTGGTAATAAATATAAAATTACAACTATATAGGAAGTATGAGTTCTGGTGTTCTGCGGCACTGTAAGGTGAATATGGTTAATTGTATTGTGTATTTTCAAAAAGCTAGAGGAGAGAATTTTGAATGTTCACAACACAAAGAAATGGTAAATATTTGTGGTGATAAGACATACCAATTAGCCTAATCTGAGGATTACATGTTATACACACGTATGGAAGTATCACTCTGTATCCCGTAAATGTGAATAATCATTGTGTCAACTAAAAACAAAAGGGAAAATTAATTAAAAAAATAAAAAGAAATTGCCCAGGTTCATAGAGTAAGTAACTTGTAGAATCAGGATTCTAACCCAGGCAGCAGGGATCCAGTATTCTAGCTCTTGATCACCGTACTAAAGTGACTCCCATTTTTCAATGTCTGATAATCCTCATTATTGAGAAATGTTTCTTTAAATCTTTCTTCAACCTTATTGCTATTTAGGCTGTTTCCCTGTGAACATATTTTCATGTTTTTCTCTCTCTGTTTTAATAGTTTGGATTCAGTCTTTTAGTCAGTGAGAATATACTAAGCCCTACCCTGTGCACAGGCTTTTAATAGGCACAATACTGTTCCATTTCCATGTGAAGCAGGAGCAAGCTTTGCACACATGCCCCACATTTATTTATTTGGCAAGTATATTTGTATCACTGGTATGGACTTATTTCCAGTATATAGTTTTTCTCCTTTTTTTAACTTCTATTTTTTAAAAACTATATTATAGTTCCTTATTCTTTTCCCCAGCTTTGCCCCACCCCACCCCTGAGTTTTTTTATTTTAACTCCTGGGTGTTTACTAATGTTATGGACTGTTATTTTTCAGGTTAGAATAATTACAACAACTTCAATTAGAAGTCCTCTTTCTAGCTTTTCTCCTAATAAGTCTCTAAATCTTAAAGATTGTGGGAGGGACCTGGTGGGAGATAACTGAATCATGGGGCAGTTTCCCCATAGTGTTCTCCTGGTAGTGAATATGTCTCATGAGATCTGGTGGTTTTATAAGGGGAAACCCCTTTTGCTTGGCTCTCATTCTCTCTTGTCTGCTGCCATGTAAGATGTGACTTGCTCCTCCTTGACTTCCACCATGACTGTGAGACCTTCCTAGCCATGTGGAACTGTGAGTTCATTAAACCTCTTTTTCTTTATAAATTACTCAGTCTCAGGTATATCTTTATTAGCAGCATGCAAACAGACTAATACAGATGCTTTGCCTCTGTTTCCTAAAGATTCTTCACTTCAAACTACCCCCACTGGCTTAGCTAATTCCTTTTTGTGTTTCCCTCAGTTGTATATTTATTACAATGATTCAAAATGACCTGTCTCTTTATTTGGATCCTCCACTTTATCAGGTCTTAGTCAACTTTTGATCTATTAGGTTATATTCATAGTGAAGCACTTTGCTCAGTGTGGATGTAATAAATATTTGTGAAACTGAATGGTTTTCTCATATCTTTCAACAAAGGAAAAGACCAAGAGTAGACACCATTCTCCTATCAAGGGTTTAATTTTGGTGCAGAAAAAAGGAAGGTTGTTTCAGAATCTCACAAACTCTGCCTCCTGTTGTGCATTTTGAAGCTTAACTTGCTTTAACAATACTGCCACAGGCCTAACTCACCCAAGAGAAAATAATAAAACCGTGACGTTGGAGCCCTATTTGATTTAAATTTAAATCTTCTTTTTACCAGGAAATGTCAGTGCTTATGCTGTTGGAATCAGAGGGCCGAGCTTTTACAGTTCTCCTGCTGGGCTTAAGTGAACCACAAGTAGGTCAAGTGTCTCACTCTGTGAGTCAATGGCTCTGCCTGAAATAGAATGCAGATGGATACATCACTTCTCTCAGGAACTGCTCAGTCAAAGCCAGGATTTGATGTAATACCAAGCATAACTAGAAATTAACAAAGATGCCAATATACCTGTTGAGAAAAAAATATTTGGGGCAAGGATTTATGATGAAGTGAGGGTTTGGGTGTATGCCAAGTAGATTTCAAAGAAATCAATGCATTTTCAACATTGGGAAAAAATAATTTAACTAAATGTGTTTGGGCAAAGGAATATACTTGATCCATAAATATGACTTAATTCATCTTCTACAAATAGGCTCCTGGTATTCTATTGCAACACTTAAACATATTCTTTTATGTGATGCTTTTTAAATGCTGTGACTAAGATGTGCATGTGAGGTAAATTTATTTCTCAAGAAGAAAACAGAAGTTTGCCCTTCATAATTTGGTCCTTATCTGTTACTACTCATGACCATGACCTTTAGATGCCAGTGACACTGAATACTAATATCCATATCATGCCATTTCTTGCCTCTATGCCCTAGCTAATTCTGTTCTCCCCATCTTTTTGTCTGTCTTCATCCATCCTCTGTGCTTACATAATGCCCCATGCAACACATTATTTTCATACCCACCATGTTGATTTCTGCAGACATACCCACCATGTTGATTTCTGCTCCCTGATGGGGGCAGGGAGTTGTGTTATTGACATCTCATGGGTAGAGGTGAAGGATGCTGCTGAGTATTCTCCAATGCACAGGTACACAAAAAAAATTATTCGACCCAAAATGTCAATCCTGCTGATGTTGAGAAATCCTAATTTAGAATTCCTGTTACAATAAATAAGGTGAATTCATTTCAAATGTTTTAGGAAGAAAATAAGTATCTATTCCCATAAAAATTGTCTTTTTCTGCAATTTTGTAATGATAATTATAACTTTTTTAAGAGCAATTCTCAATTACAAGAGCAAGTCTACTTAGGTTAAACCATCCCTAAAATCTTCCACCAGTGTTTGGCCAAGGAATGTGGTACATCTGGTATAACTACCCTCAAAGAAAGAATTCCTTTGCTATTGTAGGTATCCGCTCTTGTCTCAGACCTTTTGGAAAGTGGCTTTTGGTTCTCCTATTTAGCAGAAATACAGGGCAAAATCTATTAGTGAATAACCACAGCTCAGAAGTTCTTCATTTTTCATCCTGATAGGCAAGGGACATATCTAGCATGAGCTTTATTGTACAAACAAGACATGAAGAAGTTAAATTCTACCTTTCTTGGTTCTAGTCTAAATGTCTAAAACTAGTTTTTTAGATACCAAGTTTAGATCAAAATTATAATATCATCAACACTATCTAGCATAATCAGATACTCAGAAAAAAAAAAACTTACTGTGTAGAAAATGTATGAGAGTCAATACATCTTCAAATTGAAAAATTCTTAAGAGATGTTGGAGTCCTATCCATCTTGCATACTTATATGAGGATGAAAGAGGAAAATGGAAAATTTACAGCCACCTTACTAACTAGAATTCCGTATTTAAAAAGTCCTTTAGGGGCATCTAATTCTATTCTTTTATAAAATGGCTTTTCAGTGCAGAGGAGAACTCCCTTTCTACTACCTCTTTCTGAATTTGATTATTAAGCCCTTTTAGGGTATGAGGGCATTGACAGATACCTAGTAGTTCTGTATCAGCCATATGAGCAATGGAAAATCCCACAGACATTAAAAATGCCAAACCAGGGTGGATGTGAAGGGTGGGGTTATATGGGACAGGGTGGGCGAGGGAGAGGCCAAAATTCTGAGGCATGTTAGTGCAGAATTGCCTATCCTTGTCCTGTCTATGTCTTCCCAGTCCTGCTCAGAGGGCCCATGACCTGATCTGGGCAAGGAGCAAAAGTCAGTCTGCAGGATCTGCCACTGAGAAAGGGTGAGAGATTAGAGGTTTGGCTCCATTTACGTGCAGCTCAGCTTTTTCTCTAGAGGGAACAAGAGGGAGTAGTGAGTGAACTTGCGTTCTTCAAACACCAGCTACCCACTTAAACAAAATCAGCATGTCTACAATTTGCCAGTAATGTACAATTTTCAAGTTCTAATTATCATAGATGGTGATGGGATAAAAGGTAGGAGAAAAATTCTGAAACAAACAATTACCCACCCAAACTGATTGATAAAACAAAGCTATATGAATCAGGAAAAGAGCAAGTGCATGCAAATGAAATTGCCTCAGTGACAAAAGACAGAAATGCATTACTAAAATTTAATTTTATGCCAAGAGAAATGATTGCCAGTGAAGCCATGATATCACTAAGATAAATGAAATCCCTGGAACAATGTGAGGCCTTTGCTCTTCTCTTCCTCTCTTCCCTACAGAGTAATCTAGATTAGTGTTTCTGTATTCCACTGACACTAGTTGCTCCAGATAAGAGTTTCTGTTTAGAAATGGATTCGTGTACAACAAGATACCTTGCTGATATTACTGTTGATAGGAGAGTGTTTTGTCTTAATAGTTCTATGTAGAAGAAGGCATATCCTCTTTATAAGGAATAGCGGTATTGAGGCCTTGTGATTGCTGTTTATTTAGTGTCCTTAGGCAGGAAAATGACAGATTTGCACTCTATTGTTGCCTTTTTTCAACAATGCATGCGTTATCTAAAGGAGTGAGTGAGGCTGGATTACACCACCTTTGGTATCCCGGCTGGCTTTGAGTTCTTGGTCTTATACACACCCAGTCAAGTTAAGGCTGAACCCTGTGAGTGCTGTTAAGAAATGAGCATCTGGATAATGATTCATGGAAATTGACCTTGTCTACTAAATTGAATTCCATACAACATGCAACTAAGTATGCATTTCATCACCAAAAGTTTGACCAAGCTTTGGAAATATTCAAGTGTTTTGTATTTGTGTCCTTTGCTTTGAAAGCAATGTTGATATGTAAGATTAATATCTGAGATTTTTCTCTGGGCAATTGGTTCACTCCATATATAAGAAATTTGAATGAATTGGCATGTGTCTGCTGAAGATTAATTTTTAAAAATTCTTTAGTTTACTTAGCATATTATGTATGAATAGAGTCATCATATAATTCATTATTCAATCAGGGAAGCTTTTGTCTGAGAAAATGCTAAAATAGAATAGACACCTGGACAACAGACACATTCTGGGATTCCCCTGGAAAACTGAGACTGCAGATTACCCCATGTATGAGCAAATGGGCTGGGAGACATAGGTCAGTAATTCAGATATGCATTTTAAACGGGAGGGGTGGCAGAGGATAACATGTTCTCCTCCACAAAGGCATAAATTATTTTTTAAAAAAACAAAATCTATGCCTATGAATTGTTCTAGTTGTTTGGTCAAAGACACAGGACAACAGAGAGATGGGACATGTAGGATGCCCCTATTTTCTTCTGCTTACTTAACCAAACCCTGGGCCATCACTGAAACTCTAGGAAGGATCTTTAGTAGAATTTGAGATCAGTTAGCTCAACTGAGATGTATGTAGAAAGACGAAATATGGAGCAGAAGAAGTATATTCTCGTTCCATCCCTAAAGAATACATTAGCAGCTCATCTTGTTTGCCAAAGTAAAAGTGAGATTATAATCTTATCATTTTCACCACCATTATCAAACAAGGTGTTATGAATGAACTCTCACTCCATTCTCCTATTCCTCTTTATAGAACTTTAAGATGTATCATTAATTTTAAGACACTTTTAAAACTTACTCTATACTTACTTTAACCTGTGTTAATAATCTTGAAGTTCTTAGCCCCATTATAATTTAACTACGAGCATTTGGCTACATGTGTTTTTACTTGCTTTTCCTATTATTTTGAACTTGTTGGTTGGTTGGCGTTAACTGACATATAATTCTGGTATTTTAAACAGCTTCTCCTTAACTTCAGTCAGAAGGCACTGGCACTGAAAAATCCCTTGATGATAATCCTAACCAGCATTTGAATGGGTCCTATCACCCTCATCAAGCTTTGGAAATTCTGTGCTCTATTTTGAGTGACTGGTGGTTTCGACTACTTGTTTTCACACTGCCTGGCAGATGACAACCTAATGTGCTTAATAACTTCTCATTTTTCTGCTAGATTATACTAATTTTTAAGGCATTTCAAATGGCAATTAGGGAATCACAATTTTGATTAAAATTCAACCACAGGTGGTACTGCAATTATGAATATCTCAATAGAGGTGATAATACATGATCTGATACCTTTATACACAGTTAAATTTGCAACTGATAAATTGCTGTTTACTTAATTATATAATAAATATGTCATTTCAAAATTATTAAAATCTTGACAAAATATGCCCATAAATCAAGAAAATACAAGAAGGTACTTGGCTGGTTAGTTTTGCACAGAGAATAAAAGCCCCTAAAATGGCCAAATGGCAAAATTTGTCATAGTGACAGAGTAAACAAGTTACCAAAACAACTCTTCACACATACTCTGGTTGTTTTCATCCTGCTTTATGGAGCTCTGAATAATTTTAAGTAAACACACACATCCGTGTTTAAGAAACTTGGCTATGACACTGGTTGGTAGTATCTGACTCTATAAGGTAGCCCAGTCAGTTTTAAAACAGTGTATTAAAACATAGCAACAACTAACAGTTTATGAAAGATAAAAAGGAGTGATGCATGGGTCTAGGGATATTATGAAGAATGTAACAGCCTTGTGAGCTGATTAATAAAGAGAATAGATAAATCTGCTCAGGATCATGACCCTGTCTCTCTCCCAACTGATTATATCAATGTGGTTCTCATCATCCTTGACGGATTCTGCACAGCAATTTTTATGAGTTACATCTGGAGCTTCCCTCTGCCCATGTTTGCAGAGCCTGTATGCCGCGTTTGGCAGGATCACCTCCACCTGATGTATACCTGAGCATTTTACAAATTTAGAATGGCATGTGGGCTGCTGGGCTCCAATGATCTCTTGGTGATTATGACAACAGAGTTGCTGCTGGAGAACTATTGTGAGCTCCTTGGTTGCGATTGAGTAGGAGGTGGCACCTGTTGGGCAGGACAGCTCAGGGACAGTGAGGATAAAGAGGCACTCCCCAACATTTCTATTTCTGAGTCTTTCTCATGCAATGGAGCTGATACTAGTGCAGACCTCTCGGCTCCTTGTGATGCCCACCAAGTATTTGGATGTTTTAAGAGGAGCCAACTCAGTGCTACCAAAAATAAAAAAGTGGCCACCTATTTAAAATCAATTATCTCTTTAAGCAATCATATGACATCTGTCACTCTGGAACTTAACTGCTCCTGCATACCATGAAAGTACTGAAATAGATTATTAGGTCTGAATATGTCAAGAGCAGGCACCTTAAGATAAAAATGTTCCATGCGTCATGATGTTCTAACCTGCTTCTTAATATCCTACCCCATCTCAAGAAAAGGCATTTCTGAGACAGTATGCACTTTCAGAGACTGAGTGGGGCATGTGTGTGTGCACTGATGGAGTTGAAGAGTGTGCACATCTGAATAGGATTAAAATGAATGCAACAATATATTTGATTCTAAAAGTCAAATAAAAATTAAATGCAAAAATGAAATGATGAAACTGCTCTTATAAAACTGATAAGTTATTCAGCCATTGCCTGAGAGTGGGCTGGAGTGAAAGACTGGGTGTAGACAGTGCAAGCAGCAGCCCTATGAAAGGCTGGAGGAAGTTTATGGTCAAGTTGAAAGGAAACCATAATGGTGTGATTTAAATATCTGAACCAAAAGTCACAGAGCTCTCAGCGTTGTGTCTAGTCATAACAATAGGCACACACACACATCCCAGCTGTGAGCAGTCTAGTTCATTATCCTCCTGAACTTTAGATGCTAAAAGTCCTCACAGTTGGAAAAGCAATCAGGACATTTTTACAGGACTCGCCAGAGCTGCCTTTCATTGTCTGGATGTGCACCTATTCAAAAGCATTATTTACATAATTCTTGTTCATGCTGCAGCAAATTGTTTTGCCTCTTCACACCTATAGAATGCATTTGCCACTTCCATGTTTACAAATGAAGATACTGACAGCCATCTAGTGATCAGCCAATTAAAAATTGTGGAGCTACCATGTGGCAATTAGAATCCTAGATCTGACTTTGCTTCCTTTGGCCTTGCCTATACCTTTGGGGCCTTCACAAACCTCACACTTCCAAGATTTGGTAAACTGTGATATCTAAGTCTATAGGAATTTGAAGGGAAAAACACCTTTCTAGTTGATCTTTAGAGATTTATGGCAGATTAAAAATGACCAAGGCCAGATGTGTTTTATTAGCTCCCAGAACACTGCTTTATCATCTGAATGACAGTGCTTTTGTAGTTTAGGACTCTCTGACCATATTTTTTCTGTTTCCTCTCTTCCTTTATTTGTTCCTTTCCCTAAATTAAACCTAGACATGATATATACTTATGAGAACAGGAAGACGAGGAAGAGGAAATGTCTTTGATGCTTTTTCCTTGGAAAGCCTCTTCAGTGTTACGTTTTGTTTTTGTTTTTGAGATGGAGTCTTGCTCTGTCACCCAGAATGCAGTGCCATGGCATGATCTCGGCTCACTGCAACCTCTGACTCCCTGGTTCAAGAGATTCTCCTGCCTCAGCCTCCAGAGTAGTTGGGACTACAGGCACATGCCACCACGCCCAGCTAATTTTTGTATTTTTAGTAGAGATGGGGTTTCACTATGTTGGCCAGGGTGGTCTCTGTCTCCTGACCTCATGATCTGCCTGCCTCGGCCTTCCAGAGTGCTAGGATTACAGGCGTGATCTACCGCACCCGGCCAGTATTATGTTCTTAGACCCCTGGGATTTGAAGGTCTATGAAAGCAGTCTCCTTGGGAAGGATGATCCACAGGGAAGCACCTACTATATTCTCTGGTAGTCACTCAACAGGCCATATAATGACGCTGCAAATCAATATGTCATAGCCCTAACACAGAAAGACTCACAGCATGAGACAAGTTATGGTATCTCCAGGGAAATGGAGCTGAACAAGCCAAAGAAGAGTGGGATTGGCAGGGGTCTCCTCTTCTGCTGTGTTAATGCCTGGATCTGGCCTTCCCCGAAGGGGCGGGGGGTATGTAGGATTCTGAGACACTTGTCCAGCTTCTCCGCATTTGTGTACTCAGACACTGCCTTTAGTTTGAAGGGGTGTGTGCTGGGTTTTATACTGAATGCCTTATATTTCCTCTGTTGCTTTCAAAGGCTATCCTCTTAACATTCTCCCCCAGGGCATCTTCCATTGCTCTCTAGGCATGATTATTTACATTTCACACTGACTCTACACTGAAAATAGGAGATGCTTCAGGCTTTCTTTGTTCAAAAGAGCTTCTTTTTAACTTTCAACGTTTCTCAACATTCATTTGTTTTTCCATGGGTAACCAAGGATTCAGAGGAAAAGAAGTTGTATTTGGATGTGCTAGTTGGTAACATTCAATTAGGGGACTAAATTATTTTTAAAACACTTATTCTGTTACTGTACTCTCTACTTTGATTTATTTATTAATACACAGGTAATTTATTGGCTTTGCTAGCTCCCAACACACTCATAACTAAAATGGGCACCATTCTTCTTACTGTGAGAAAGCTGTAAAAGTCAGATATTGCAGAAACTCTGCAAAGGATAATGAAACAGAAGGTTATGCGATGGCTAAGAGATTTGAAGAAAAGGAATCACAAGCAAATGATATGATTGAAAAAACCGGGGGAAGCAGCATATTCAAAAGACTCAGTGCGCTTTTCCAAATTACAGCCTTTGAAAGGTCACAGTGGAATTTAACAGACTTGTCTCAGATACTAATGCATCACATTGCGTGCAGGACTGGTTGGAGTTCTAGCTGGAAAACAGCTGGTTCATCTTCCAGTTCTGAAGAGAAGTAGTTGGAGGCCAATCCCATGAGCATACACAGACAAGTTCTACCAGTATGGACAATGTTGTGATAGCCTACATAAGGTGTATCATAACAGATGAACAGGCAGGTCAGTGACAGCAACAAACAATGACCAATCCCAAGAGTCATGTCTGTTCACAAGAACTTTACAGTGGGAAATTATGGTGGGGTTTTCAATATTCCCCCATAGAAGATGATATTGGCAATCTTCTTAATGTTGTGTTATTTATAGAAGACACTAAGGATTAAGATATTACCAAATGACTGTCCTAAAGAGGGTGCATTCCTAAAGTCAGAACCTGTTTCAGAAGGGACTATATGTGATTAAATAATAAAAATAAGGAGTGTTTAATGGAAGCAGTATCAGATAGCACTGGAATTTACATTCTGTACCTCAATGTTTCTCCAAAATGAAAATAATAACAGCATTTTCACATGATCATGATGGATTTACCAGAGTTTAGGATCTCTGATATGTGCTCAATAAATAATAGTATTTTTAAAGAGTGTATATTCTTACTTATTTCTAAGTGTGTTCTGTGAATTGGATTCAACAAATACTTAGTGAGCACCTTTAACTGCTGTAAGGTATTCTGGATTCTGGAAATGAAGATGACTAAGACACAGACTTTGCTGTCCAGGGTTTACAATGCAGTGCAGTCAGAGAATGATGCAGGAACTTGATGTGGTTTCTTCCAAAAGTAAGTATAAACGAAGTTATGCTGGCACATGGAACAGAAAGCAGTTAATTCTGTTGGGTGGAATTAGATAAGACTTCTTGAGAAGGTCTCGTATTAGGAACATGTATTTTTCCCTAGTTCAGTTTGTCAGTTCAATTTATTCCTGATGAGTTTGTCACGATAATTACAGTGGCAGTGGATGTCACACCTTGGGCTCTATGTCTAATTTGAGACAGGAGGATAAATTGTATTTCTTCTTTTGTATATCTTGTCTACTTCATCACTGCAAACTTAATTGATTAAGAAGTAATGTGGAGATGAAGAGGGAAGACAGTCTGCAGAATTATTTTTGGGAATAGGAAAAGAAAAGAAACAAGAAAAAAATTCCTGATTCCTATCCAAGATTTACTACTACCCAATTCTACATTTCCAGTAGTTAAATACTAAAAAAAAATTATTTAATTAATTAATTAATTAATTTTTGAGACGGAGTCTTGCTCTGTCCCATGGGCTGGAGTGTAGTGGTGCCATCTCAGCTCACTGCAAACTCTGCCTCCTGGGTTCAAGCAATTCGTCTGCCTCAGCCTCTGAGGCTGTGGGATTACAGGCACGTACCACCATGCCAGCTAATTTTTGTATTTTTAGTAGAGATGGGGTTTACCATGTTGTCCAGGCTGATTTCAAACTCCTGACCTCAAGTGATCTGCCCACCTCAGACTCCCAAAGTGCTGGGATTACAGGTGTGAGCCACTGCACTCAGTCAAAAACATTAATTTAAAAGGTTGTTTTAAGTAGTAAATTAATTGAAAGACAGTATACTAAATAATAATAGCTAATATTTACAGAGTAATTTACCATGTGCCAGGTACTCTCCTTTGTACTTTAAAAACATTAATATATTTAATTCTTACAACAGCCCTATGAATTAGATATTAATATGATATCCATTTTATAGTTGAGGAAACTGAGGCATGAAAAGGTTGAATAACTTTCCTTGATAACACACAGATAAGTAGAAAGAATATTAGCTTAAAACTTGGGAGAGGCCAGGCGCGGTGGCTCATTCCTGTAATCCCAGCACTTTGGGAGGCCCTGGTGGGCGGATCACAAGGTCAGGAGATCGAGACCACAGTGAAACCCCGTCTCTACTAAAAATACAAAAAATTAGTCGGGCAGCCGGTGGCAGGCGCCTGTAGGTCCCAGCTACTCAGGAGGCTGAGGCAGGAAAATGGCGTGAACCCGGGAGGCGGAGCTTGCAGTGAGCCGAGATCGCGCCACTGCACTCCAGCCTAGGGGATAGAGCAAGACTCCGTCTCAAAAAAAAAAAAAAAAAAAAAAAAAAAAAAAACTTGAGAGAGTAAGTCTTAGTTTTAGATCTTCTCTATTTGTGAGATCTTGATCAGGTCACTTAATTTGCAGAGGGAAGTAATTCAGTGAATTCTCCAAGTTTTTCTAGTGCTAAAACTATTTATAACCTTTGGTTTAACTGCTGTTACATGTTTTAATATTTTCACATTTGTAGATTTAGTATTTTAATTTAAAGTAGTTATCTGGCTGGATCACATTGCATTCCTAGTACTTTGGTAGGCCAAGGCAAGAGAATCACTTGCGGCCAGGAGTTCAAGGCCAGCCCTGGGCAACATAGCAAGACACTACCTCTACAAAACAAAATTTTAAAAATTGGCATGTGCAGTGGTGCATGGCTGTAAGTTCCAGCTACTCAGGAGTCTAAGGTAGGAGGATCACTGGAGCCCAGGAGGTTGAGGCTGCAGTGAGCTATGATCCTGACACTGCTCTCCAGCCTGGGCAGGACCTTGTTTCAATAAAAAAAAGAGAGAAAGGGAGGGAGAGGGTGAGGAGGAGGGAGGAAGGAAGGAAGGAAGGAAGAGAGGGAGAGAGAGAGATAGAGAGAAAGAAGAAAGAAATACAAAAAGAAAGAAAGAGAAAAAGAAAGAAAGATGCTCTTTAACCTTAACTTCCTGTTTGGTAATGACATCAATTCAAAATAGTTTTGTGTTAAGAAGAATTAACAAGAACTTTAGGTGAGAAACTATGAAAGAAGGATAAAGTGGAGAATGTTCTTTGGCCTGATATGTGACCTGATAGTCATACTTACTGAGTCTTACATCTCAGCTTAATATTTGCCTACATTTCCTCCTGCTTTAAAGTGGACCCTTTGATAAATGTTTATACCCCATCCATTAGAATTTAAATATAAACCTTAGTTAACATAGGACAATATGGGTATTATATTTGTATCATTATTTTTAACAATCATCTTTTTAAATTATTATTTTCCCTCATCTACATTGGGACCTAAATAGACAACTTAAATTTTATGTTATTGTCTATAAGAATGAGCAATCAAAACAGAAATCTGAAAAGGACAAATAAAAGATGAACATGGGATTAGGAAACATTAAACAAATACTTTAGTCAAAATGGTGACCTGTCTTCCAGTCATTCATAAAAGGCTTCACTTCAGTGAACTGGAGAGGAAGAGGACAGGGTCACTGGAGTCTCTGGCCAATGCTCTGCTGGAATCCTGCCTTCCTGTGGGTTGGGCTCTCTGGGCCACAGGGCCCCTGGCTTCTACACTCAGGCTGTGTTGTCAAAATGAAGTCCCAGAAAATTGATGGGCCAGATTCCGTGTGACTCCAGGGAAGACTTTTTTGGGCTCACTTTGTGAGATGTCAAGCCCAACCTAGAGGCAGTGTTATCCTTAGAGGAACTTGAGAATAGAGCATTGTTTCAAAACAAAAGGGTGGATTTTACCTGAGATTTGGAGAGGAAATCTAAAACTCCCATGGGCATGAATTCTTGCCAACCTGTTATTCTGAAACTCGTTTTTCTTAGCTTTATATAGCCATCTCTCCTTTACCAAGATATAAAGGTTAATACAAATCATTGACCTGTTAGGTTTGGTCTAACAGTCTTTTCCCTAGCCTGTCTTAAAATGTGTTTTGCCTTCAAACAATCCAAAATGCAGGGCTCACATCACAATCCTTACTGATTTATTTAATCACCTTACTTTCTTTCTGAAATATTGGCTTCCTTAAGACCATTCCCCAAATTTAAATCATGAGTATTTAACATTCTCTCTTACTTTCCAGACTGTTCTGAATAGTCAGGACAACTACCCCTTCTTTTTCTGATTTATTCCTACCACCCCTCCCTACCATTCTATTTCTGACAAACTTACATTTTACTTCCTAATCTAGGCTGTATTCCATTTCTCACTGCAGTGTGGGGGAGTTCTGTAGTATGCACCTAGTTTCAATTGGTGGCTGCTCATAAATTTGGGGTGATTCGATGAGGAATGCCATCAGTGAGACATCTACAGTCACTTCATGACCTCACTGGGTGCCTGGGATTTTATATGGCTGGTTGTAATTTTCCACTCCAGCTGATAGTATGCTATTTGCACATATACAATGTCCCTGGGCTGTGACCACATCTGTAATGAATGGGAAGAAGCACCAACCCAACTGCAGGGCCATTGCATTTCTAGAGCCCTAGTACCAATTAAATTTATTATGCATTGGTGAGGGGAGAAGGGAATGGGAAATAAGAAAATCCTCAAATCCTTCTTAATCTAACATCCTCCCTCTACACTCTATGTAGTGTGGGTGGATACACTGGAACTCTCCATTGCTGCCACCACATCTGCCTCTCTTCTACTTTTGACCTAATGTCTTGTGACCTCCCAAAAACCCAGCAGTAGAGATACCAGTCAAACTACCCTGATTCATTTTCTTCCTTCCTCCCTCCTTTCCTTTCTTTCTTCTTTCTTTTCAATTAATGGAATCCCTTTCTTAGTAATAACCAAAAAGCTTATTTTCCGTTATTTAAGAAGAGCTTGTTTTAACTGTTTTATATTTCCAATTGGCAATATACTATTTCACGTTACTTTTGAAAGGAATGTTATTTCCTGTGGCTTCCAGAATCATTTCCAGCATTGCTTATTTCTGATAGAATGTGAGTTACATGAAAATTTTGTAAATTCAGGGCGGTGAGGCATGAGATACAGTACTGCAGATTTGTAAAATCCTAGGAAGTATAAAATACCTGTTTCTGTGGTTACTTATGTCTTTTCACATGTCTAGAATACCATCCATATTTAAAGACTTTAAAGGCAGGTGGATCCTGAGGTCAGGGGTTCAAGACCAGCCTGGCCAAGATGGTGAAACCCTGTCTCTTTTAAAAATACAAAAAAATTAACCGGGGGTAGTGGCGGGTGCCTGTAATCCCACACAGATCAATCTCACTCTTTTCAAAAGCTGAATATTATCCCACTGTGTGCGCGTGTGTAATTTATGCAACCATTTCCCTCCTGATGCATATTGGGTGGTTATTTTTTGTTTTGATTTATTTTTATTGTTGCAAATACAACCAATACTGCAATAAACATTCATCTACATTTGAAGAATTTTAAAAATCTTTTCTTGCTTGGGAGCTTGAGGCAGAGAATTGCTGGAACCCTGGCGGCAGACATTGCAGTGAGCCCACATTGCACCACTGCACTCCAGCCTGGGCGACAGAGTGAGACTGTCTCAAAAAAAAAAAAAGTATATATTATTTAAAATTGCAATTGTAATACTATCGTCCTTTGGTGCCCTAGAGGGATTGATTTCAGGACCCCCTGAAGATACCAAAATCCCCAGATGCTTAAGTTCCTTATATAAAATGAGGTAGTATTTTGGTGAAACCCCATCTCTACTAAAACTACAAAAACTTAGCCAGGTGTGGTGGCGGGCACCTGTAGTCCCAGCTACTGGGGAAGCTGAGGCAGGAGAATGGCGTGAACCAGGGAGGCGGAGCTTGCAGCGAGCCAAGATCGCGCCACTGCACTCCAGCCTGGGCAACAGAGCAAGACTCCATCTCAAAAAACATAAATACACAAAATAAAAATAAAAATAAAATAAAATAAAATAAAATGAGGTAGTATTTGCATATAACCTATGAACATTCTCCCATATACTTTAAATTCTCTCTAGACTACTTGTAATGTCTAATACAATGTAAATTATTATTATACTGTAGTTTTTATTTGTATTATTTTTATTGTTTTTATTTTTTAATGCTTCTTTCCCCATCAATATTTTTGATTCAGAGTTGGTGGGCTGGTCATGCCTTCCTATTGTGCCTGTCAAACAATACAGGGAGCAGCAGAAAGTGAACACACTCCACTCCCAATCCCTGGTGACCCACGTCCCTGAGTAATCAATATGAAATGTTTTGTATTTCTTTTTCCATAACTTTTCTCTACAAATATTCACGAATATAGGGAGTTTGTTTCATTTTGTCTGAATTTTATTTTATAAGTATGGAATTACACTATACACATAACTCTGCAACTTTTTTTTTTTCATTTAACAATGTATCTTGGATATTTCTCCCAGTAACCACACACAGATCGATCTCACTCTTTTCAAAAGCTGAATATTATCCCACTGTGTACGCGTGTGTAATTTATCCAACCATTTCCCTACTGATGCATATTGGGTGGTTATTTTCTGTTTTGATTTATTTTTATTGTTGCAAATACAACAAATACTGCAATAAACATTCATCTACATTTGAAGAATTTTAAAAATCTTTTCTTGCCGTGTTTCCAGATTTGGAGAATAGATTTTGAAAGTTGGCCTTTTGCCTTACATAAAAAATTAAATAATGCCTAATCTCTGTGATCTTCTCGATAGAAATTTGCCACAGGAGATAGCATAATTTCCAATCGTTGTTAACTTTATCTAGAAATACCATCTGCATCTTAGGAGACATTTCTGCAGACTCCCACTCTCCCACACCAACCCCCTCCTTTAAAAAATGTTAATTCTCCTGAAAATTAAAGGAATCAATTTATGAGATGATAATAAAGTATATGTTCAAACTTTTAAAGTGAAGATAGAATGTTACTAACATAGGAATGAATATATTAATTCAAGCAGCTTAAAATTGTCTAAAAGCAGATGTCAAAAATGTATTCAGCCTGTAATATATGCCTAATTAATTTTTACCTTATTAAATTTCTTATTGTGTGCTGCATGAGAGCCTGCTGGGTATTATTAACTGAAGAATATGGAACCCACAGTAGAGATAATGACTCCTTTATTTCTTCATCTAAACTTAACTTGAACAAATCAAGCAATTGTCAATGTCTCCCAGCTTTGCCATATTTGCAACCAATGATTAGGTGAACAACTGGGCATTTAATCATTCATACCCAATGGGAATCAGACTAACTCTCCAAGTACTGAATATCCTAGCATAGAGAGGATGGTACCTTTGACCTAAATAACAGCATAATTGTCTATTTCTAATAATCTATTTAGACACAGTCAGGCCTAGTGTGAGGTTCTTACACACTCTAACCTAAGTCTCAAATATTTGCCAGGAGGGAAGTTCTAAGAATTCAAAAAATATTTTTGAATATTCTACTGGAATCTTGTTTAACTTGTCTTACCATTCCCAACACCTCTTGCTGACTACTGTCTCTACCCATAAGCATATTTCTCATCTTGAAGGAATTTCTACTATATTGTTGCAGTTGGAAAATAAAATAAATTTGGATGCCATTTTCTGGACTCTCTTACAGCTTCTTCTTGTCAAGAACTAATCCTAAGCACACACATGAGTGATACTGAACTGATATTCACTGAATGCCCATCAGATATCAGACACTGTTTTTGAGTGATTGCATGCATTTATTTAATTCTCACAACAAACTGATAGAGATAGTTGCTATCGTTATCTAAATTTTACAGATCAGGAAGCTGAGTCTCAGAGAAATTAAGTAACTTGTATAAATCACATAGTTTAGTCATTGTAGTAAGCCAAGGATTAAGCCCAGTTCAAGCTGTTTCTACTAGAATTACTAGTAGCACTAGATTACCACAAGCTGCTCTAACAAATAGACCCATGAATATGTGTTGGTTTAAATACAATTCATGTTTATTTATTGCTGATAGTCCAACACAGGTGTTCCTGGTCTGTGGACAGCTTCCTCAACAAGGTGATTTCAGGACCTAAGCTCCTTTCATCATGTGGCTTTGCCAATCCATAAGTATTCATCTTTATCAGAAGAAGAGAAGAGAGGCAGAGAGAGAAACTGGAAAGGCTTATGCGGAATAAGCCTGGAAGTGGCACAGTCAGTCAATAGGCTTCATTTCCCTGCAGAAGAGGCTAGGAAATCGCATCTAGCTCTGTGTCTAAAAAGGAAAGAACAAAAATCTTGATGAACAACTTAGTAATCTCTGCCACAACATCATTATTAGTCCACTAGGTAGTGGCAAAATATTTGTGCGAAGTGGTGTGAAGAAACATAGACATGAAAAATAATGCCATGTCCTCCAGGAGTTTATCATTTAATTTGGGAACAAATAAATTAATATATAAAGAAATATAACAGGACAAGTTGGCATGACAAGAAGCCCATCATGCTATAGGAATTCAGAAAGCAAAAAATAATTGTGAAGGAGTCCTTTGTACCTCAGGGGAAGATGTAAGCGCTTAAAAGTGAAGAAATGTCCACATATGGACTAGAGGCCTTAAATTCAAACTTTACCTACTTCATATATATATACATTTTCTAGAGACAGGGTCTTGTTCTGTCACCCAGACAGGAGTGCAGTGGAGTGATCACAGCTCACTGCAGCCTCGACCTCCTGGGCTCAAGTGATCCTCCACCTCAGCCTCCTGAGCAGATTTCAGGTGAGCACTGCCACACCTAGCTAATTTTTTTTTTATTTTGTGTAGAAATGAGGTCTCACTATGTTATCCAGGCTGGCCTTGAATTCCTAGGTTCAAGTGATCCTGCTGCCTCGGCCTCTCAAAGTGCTGGGAATGCAGGCATGAGCCACTGCATGAGGCCTTATTTCACAATTTTGCCTCGGGCAAGTGTCTGTATCACAGTAGATGCAATATTCTGTGAGTTGCTTGCTTTCATGGAATATTTTTATGGACTCCCCAAATACACTTTGTTTAGAGCTAAACAGAGAAACTAAAGTTAAATCTTGTAATTGACCTTAGCCATACTGTATTATAATATTTCATACTCTCATAGCAGAGTAAACAGATAAGGAAGGATGACTGGCAAAAAATAGAAGTATTGAGAAAATTTTGTCTGCATATTATTGCTTGATGGCTTGTTTCAGGTAACTTACACCTAGTACATCACTCTGAACCATACTCTATTCTTCTCGATCTAGGGTCATCATTGTGTCTTCAACGGAGCTGTGCAATTCTGCTATGGACAGAAATTGTTTTATCTCTTTCTGAAATTGTCCCTTTTTACCCCAATATATAAAGCTCTTTTACCACAGTGTCTAATAACCTCCTCACTTTATCCTGGAAAGTAAGAATAATGCAAAGACTCTTAAATGCACAAATCCCTTAAAAGCTTTTTCACTGGTGACACAGAAGGTCTGTGTTTGTTAGCACGTAAGTGGGGGGGGGGGGGGGAATTTCTTTTCTTTAAAACTATGATAAAACCCTTGTTCAGTGTATAAAGAAGTCCACTGATACAAGCAGACATTGCTGCCCAATACCTCAGGCACAGAACCAGAAAACTAAGGGTAGATATCTCTTAAACATGCCATTGAGTCAGAAGAGAGGAGAAAGATTGGAGGTAGTGGGCAGTGTGGGAGTGGATAAAATCCTGAGCAACTTGGAGCATCCCTTTGTGCATCCTGGGGATCTGGTTAGATGTAGTGTTGAGTGGTGAGCTTTGGGAATGCCTGCCAATTTGTGAGATTCTACACTTGTGCCTTTTATTTGATCATGGTTCTGCTCCAGGGCCTTCTTAGAAGGAGAACCATCTCCTCAACAACTGTTCATAAGTTGTGTCTACTCTTTTTGGCAAGCATTTAACATATTCAACAATGGCAACAAATGCCCCTTACCTCCGTAAGAGCTGGCATGGGTTAGGTTTCAGAGATAAGACTGAGGGCTGTATATATGAATAAAAATATAAAACCCACATTATGGATCTGAGGTAAGATCAGCCATGTCTAAGTGATTTCTTCTAAAAGCAATGATCCTCCAATGTGTCTGTATTGAACCTCAGCTTTTGCGAGAATGATGACTTCTGATTAACTGGGATTCTGAAGATGGAAGGCTTCCAGGCAACAACAGTAGGGAATGTGTAAGAGCACAGCACTTTGTGCCTCAGTAAAATGATAGTAACCTCTGATGACATTCACTACTTTGACAAATATTAATTGAGCTGGTACTATGTGTCAGCCAGGTAATTAAGTCTCAGTATACAGTACTATGCCAATGAAAACCTCAGTGCTCATGGGACACACAGTTCTGTGGGGAAGACAGACAAAACTAGTAAACAGAAAAATGCATCATGTAGGCAACAACTTGTGGCAAGTGCAGTGAAGAGGAAGAAGTGGGGTCAGTGATGGAGACTGACCGAGGAGGGACTAACTCAGAGAGGATAGTGAGGAAAGCTCTCTGTGAGAATGTGACATTTAAGTGGCGTCCTGAAGGATGGGATGAAAAATGGAGCCCACTCTCTAAAGAGCAAGGTCAGGGGAGGGGTTCCGGGAAGGGGTAATATTAAAAAATACTGAACTACTAATAAGGTAGACAACTGGCAGCTGCTGTGCTGGAACAATGTCTGTTGTGATCAGTTTCATCTGTCAACTTAGGTAAGCTACAAACCCCAATTATTCAAACACTAATCTAGGTATTGCTGTGAAGGTATTTTGTAGATGTGACTCTCGCTCATAACCAGTTGGCTTTAAGTGAAGGAGATTATGTTAGATAATCTTGATGTACCTTATTCAATCAGTTAAAAGACCTTAAAAGTTAACAGGAAGAACAGCATAGAGAAGAAATTCTGTTATCAATGACCACTTCAGCTGAAACCCGAGACATCCACCCTCTCCTTACTGCCCTACAGATTTCCCACTTGCCTTGCCAGCCCCAGCAACTGTGAAAAACACTTTCTTGCAATGAATCCCATAATATATATCTTCTGAAGATTTTGTTTCTCTGGTTGAACCCTGGCTGATACAGAGTTCTACATGTCTTTTGCAGATCGAGGCATTACTCCTTTAGCTGCTCAGTAGTTGTGGAGGTCTAGTGGATCCTTGGAAATGGGCAGAATGAATGTATGTGGGGGCATGTAGGAACATGGCATTGCATTTACTTATCAATGGGGTGGAGAGGTATTTCACTGTTTTCACAACCACTACCATTGTATAGGAGAATACGGGCAGATATTAGCTCAGTTTCAAGAAAGAGGGAAAAGAGTGTGTGAAGACCCTGGGACCAGAAACTTTCTGGAATATACAAGAGACCAAAGGGAGAACAGGGACACTGAATCCAGAGGTCAAGAGGAAGAGTAGTATAAAATGAAAGGAAAACAAGGCCAGATGATACAGGTTCTGGTGAGTACACTGGATTTTATTGAAAAGCTCCTTGAAGCATTTCAAACAAGTGTGTGGCTGCTCTGTGAAAAATAGATTAGCCTGAGACTATTGTGAAGTCCTAGACAGGAGTATATGTAGTAGCTAGACAGGAGATGATGGATAAATATGACAATAGTGGAGATGCATGGAAATGGATAATTATCAATCACTAATAATTAATGATTACATAATTATTAATAATTATTAATAATTAATGATAAATGTAATCATTCTTTGTGATTGAGTACAATTCTGGACTGAAGGTTAAAGCTACTGAGCTCCCGATTCTATCATGGGTGATAAAGAGATGAATGTTTTGCTGACCACAGGGAGGTTTTTAAAGTTGTGGTAGAGAATCCACTGAGTAGTGTGAGGAGTTGTGTTATTTGGGCTTGGGGGTGGGGCAAAATTGCCTCTTGGACTGTGATGTGGTTTGGCTGTGTTCCAACCCAAATCTCGTCTTGAATTGTAGTTCCCATAATCCCCACAAGTCATGCGAGGGACCAGGAGGAGATGGGGATAGTTTCCCCCATCCTGTTCTCTTGATAGTGAGTTAGTGCTCATGAGATCTGATAATTTTATAAGGGACTTTCCCCCTTTTTCTTGGCAACTTCTTCTTCCTGCTGCTTTGTGAAGAAGGACGTGTTTGCTTCCCCTTCCACCATGATTTAAGTTTCCTGAGGCCTCCCTAGCCATGTGGAACTGTGAGTCAATTAGACCTTTTCCCTTATAAATTACCCAGTCTTGGGCAGTACTTTATAGCACCATGAGAACAGACACATACCCACTGTGAGACCAGACATCTTGGGATTGCAGGACAGAGATTCCACCTTCCCTTCATACTTCTACTGATTCTTGTCCACACCCAATTTCTGGTTCCCCAACCCATTTCCTTCTGCCTTGCATGCAAAGTGGTTGTTTCCCCGTTGTGATTTCCATGTTGTTGTGAAGGAGTGTGCCACATATATGATTGCTTCACTTGTTTCAGGCATTGGAATTTTCAAAACGTGAAGGCTGTTCTTATACAACTGCAGAAATATTGGACTAGTTCCAAGAAATGTGTTTTGTTCATCTTGATAAGATCTGTCTCCATACAAAATGAGCGAGAGACTCTTTGATGTCACTCAGAAGAATGTTGGGCTGGGGTTTTAAGTCTACTTCGACTAATTCTAAAAGAATAATTAGATATACATGATTAATTAAAAAGAACCTGCTTTAGAAAACATTAATGAGGCCAACAGAAAAGCTTTTGAAAGGTTCTGTGGCTACTTTGGTTTAAACTCAAATATTAAGTGTTACAAATTGTGATCGCCCCTCAAAAAAAGACATGTTAGTATTCTAATCCTCAGTACCCCAGAACATAACCTTTTTTGGAGATAGGGTCTTTACAGAGGTAATAAAATTAAAATAAATTCATCAAGTTGGACCTAATCCAATATAACTGGTGGCCTTATAAAAAGGGCAATCTGAACACAGAAATGTGCATAGAAGAAAGACAATGTGAAGAGGCAGAGAGGGAAGCCCAGGACAGAGGCCTGAAACAGATGCTTCCTTACAGCCCTCAGAAGGAACCAACCCAGGTGACACCTTGATCTTGGATTTCTGGCCTCTAGAACTGGGAGATAGTGCATTTCTGTTGTTTAAGCCACTCAGGTTATGGAATTTTAAGGAAGACCTAGAAAATAGCTATATTAAGCCTATCTATTAAAAATTCTAAAATAGATGCCAATACTTGGGCAAATCAAAGTCAGCCCATTTACCTTAGGATATCTAGAGTACTACTAACTTTTAAAAGAAATTAATTCATATTGTGTCATTTTGCAGGGTGAACTGAATCTAGATAATAACTCACCAATTCTTATAACATATTGAAATGTTTTTGTCTAGTTGGCCTTTATTTGTGAACTGTAAGTATATAGATCAATTGTATCAATCAGATCAATATAAGCCTTTCTTGTTTTGAGAAGCTTGCTTTATTTAATGTGAGATTATTATATAATCATTATTTGTGACTGAGTGCAATTATGGATTTTCTATATTATTATACAGATCAATTTTGGTAGCAATGCTATATTGCTTTAATACTTATTTTTATAATATATTTTAATATTTTATATTTACATATATTATATTTGTATATATTAATTCCAAACTATATTATATTTGTAATATATGTATTTAATATATTATATTATATTTGGAATATATTATATTTGGAAAGATAACTCTTTGAGTCTTTTCTTCATATTATTCTTTGATATAGCCCACTGAAGTGGACTAAAAGCTTAGTCTTTGTGTATCTTGAATTCTTCACTTATTAGCCAAGTGATCTTATGAAAATGTCTTGCAATTATATATCTTCTTTGGAGAAATGTCTATTAGCCCACTTTTTGATGGAATCATTTGATTTTTTCTTGCTGATTTGTTTGAGTTTCTTGTAGATTCTGGATATTAGTCCTTGGATGCATGGTTTGCAAATGTCTTCTCCCATTTTGTGGATTTTCTGTTTATTCTAATGAATTTTTTTTTTTTTTTTTTTTCTGTGTGTAAACTTTTTAGCTTAATTAGATCCCATTTATTTATTTCTATTTTTGATGCATTTGCTTTTGCTGTCTTAGTCATAAATTCTTTACCTAGGCCAATGTCCAGAAGGAATTTTCCTAGGTTTTCTTCTAGATTTTGTATGGTTTCAGGTCTTATATTTAAGTCTTTGATCCACCATGTGTTGATTTTTGTATACGGTAAGAGATAAGGATCCAGTTTCATTCTTCTACGTGTGACTATCCAGTTTCCCAGCACTGTTTATTGAATAGGTGTCCTTTCCCCAAGTTGTTTTTGTAGGCTTTTGTCTAAGATCAGTTGGTTGTATTTGGCTTTATTTCTGAGTGCTCTATTCTTTTCCATTGATCTATGTATCTACTTTATACCAGTACTATGCTCTTTTCATAACAATAGCCTTATAGTGTAATTTGAAGTCAAGGAATTTGATGACTCCAGATTTGTTCTTTTGGTTAAGGAATGTTTTGGCTATTTGGGGTTTTTTTTTGTTTGTTTGTTTCATATGAATTTTAGCATTGTTTTTTCTAATTCTGTGAAAACTGATATTGGTATTTTAATAGGAATTGCATTGAATGTGTAGATTGCTTTAGGCAGTGTGGTCATTTTCACAATATTGATTCTTTCAATCCATGAGCATGGGATGTATTTACATTTCTGTGTGTCATCTAGGTTTTGTGTGTGTCATCTATGTTCTCCCTGTAGAGATCTTTCACCTCCTTGATTAAGATTATTCTCAGGAGTTTTATTTTGTTTTGCAGCTCTTGTAAGAGGGATTGAGTTCTTGATTTAATTATCAGCTTGCTCACTGTTGATGTATAGCAGTGCTACTGATTTGTGTACATTGATTTTATAATCTGAGACTTTACTGAATGCATTTATCAAATCCAGGAGTATTTTGGAAGAGTCTTCAGAGTTTTTTAGGTATACCATCATATCATTGGCAAACAGCGATAGTTTAACTTCCTTTTTTTGAATACCAACTATACATATATATGTATAGTTGGTATATATATAAATATATACATTATATATAATTATATATATATTTACCATTTTGTATTTCCTAGTCAGATAATTAAATTGGAGGAAAAGATAAATTAATAAATACGAAGTCACCTGATATATGCATTATATTACATGTTAAATCCCAGTTAATCCTCACAATGGCTAAGTACAGTTCATCACTTACTCTGTGAATACACCTGCATCTGCACTGGCTGACTGTGGCTGGAGGGCAGTATACAGTCATTTTACTTCATCCCTCTTCAAACCCACAAGTAGTCATCCCTATTGGAAATGTGCTTCTGCCTGGCAATTCGACTGTATTTCCTCAATCTACTCCCTCTTCCTACTCTCTCCACACAACTATTTCACATCTTCACTCTATCAAACCCCCAACACCTTTTCTTCCATTGTCTTTCCTATTTCTATTTCTCTGAGAAAATTGAAGCAATCAAAAGATAGCATCCACATCCTTTCTAACCCTTCTACCAACTGCCTGCCTGTGTGCCATGTGCTCTTCCTTCATTTCTGTCACCGTGGAGGCATTGTCCATGCTCCCACTTAGGCCTACTCTTCCCTCTGTGTACTAGATTCCCTCATTTCTTTCCTACTCATAGATACTGCTTCAGCAGTAATTGTTCCCACTCTGTCCTGCATCATCAGCTTTCCCCTCCCCATTTGACTGTTTCCAACAGCATGCAGGCATGCTGTACCTCTCCTGTATTGAAACAAGCAAACAAACAAACAAACAAACAAACCAACAAACCTCTCTTTATGCCACACTTCTCTTCCAGCAATCACAGCGCTTGTCTTCAAGGTGATTTTCTTCAATGGGATTGTGTATTTTGTTGTTTCCAGTTTTTGTCTTTGCATTCTCTCCCTTGAATATATTATGAATTCACAGATTTTCATATAGCTGGCAGTTTTCAATCTATTATAGTTGTTGTTTTTGATATCCCTATTGCCCTCCCTTTCCCTCTCTAGTAAGAGCTCCTTCAATTTGGCTCTCATGTCCTTTTAACATGACCCTATTACTTTTTTCTAGTTTGTTAAAAAAAAAAATCCTTGGTTCATTTTGTATATTTTCTGCCTCAGATTTATGAGTCTTTTCTCCAAAGAACCTGGTTCCTTCATTGGAAGTGGGATTTGGAGACTACAGTCTGGGCATTAGGAGTGTTAATTGCTAATAGTGTTTCATAGCTTCTAGGGCTCTTCAGTGAATGAAGCTAGAATTTTTTTTTTCTTTTTTTAGGAAGAGAAAAATACATCATGAGCTCATACTACTGTTCTCAATTCAAATTTAAAATTACAAACTTTTCAGTTAAATTATTTGATTCTTTTACTTGTATCTCTTTTCTCCTAAACTAAAAATATTTATTTGCAATAATTTAAATCCTAATATATATAAGTGCTTATATAATATGAATATAAATATTGATTTTCACAATAATACTAATGTAGTTTAAGCGTCATTTGGCATTTTCATATAATGACTATATCCCAGCAGAGATGTACAAGTGATGTTTAGTTAAAATATTACATTTTGAAATCAGTGGAAGTTGATATACGGTTAAAGTTATTCTTTCCACATTAATTTCCAAGATTGTTATTATCTAAATATATTTCCTTTTAATTTTTCCTGTCCCTCTTTTTTATTTTATTTCTTAATTTATGTAAGACATCTCAATCATTTCAATATCAAATGATAAAGTGACAAAAGTTCAAATAAGTTTAACTTCAATTCTTTCCCCTCTATGGTGTTAACTGTTTTTATCCTCCACCTAAGGTAACTATTTTCTACTTTTGTTTTTTCCTTCTCTTGTTACTCTTTTAAAGAATAAGTGTACACAAATAGACACACACATGAATATATATACACACACACACACATATATATGTACATGCACACATATACACATGCAAAATATATAGTATATCATTATATATAATAAATTATATTAAAATGTATGATACATGTATTTATATATCATATGTATTTATTATATATAATATTATATATCCTTTTAAACCTGCATAGTCATATTAATAGAAATTTAAGTTGTTTCTAGTCTTTGGCTTTTTCAAGTATTGCTGCAATGAATAAACTCTTGTGTATCTATCATTCCATGTTTTTGCCAGGTTGTGTTTGAGGTAGTTTTTTGGAAGTAGGATTCCTGAGTCAAAGGGTCAATATATGTGTATTTTGTGCAATTCCTCTCCAGAAGGCATCTATCATTTTAAATTCCTTCTGACAATGTCTCAGAGTACCTATTTTTTCATAACCTTGATCAGAGTTTTGTTTTAAACGTTTTGCATTTTGCTAGTCTAGTAAATGAGAACTGGTTTCTCAATATGGTATTATTTTATATAGTTTCATTGTAAAGTTGAGCATATTTTTGTATGGCTTGTATTTTGTTTGTCACATGCATTTCTTTTTCTGTGAGCTATTTTACATTCAGTTTTGCTCATTTTGCTATTGATAGGTTAGGTTTTTTCTTTCCCAAGTTTACCATTATCATTTAACATATTTCATTTAGGCTTTTTGAACATCATTCTGCCAATCGAGGTTGCTCATTACCTTCATTTAGCAAAAATCAATGGTTATTCCTAGCCCTTTGTCTATTTTACCTTTCAGTAACATTGGGCACAGGTGACCACTCCTCCTGCTAGAAAGGCGTTCTTCACTTAAATTCTTGCTTACCACATATTCCTGCTTGTCCTGTCATCTCGCTGCCCTTACTTTTCAATTTCTTGTGATTTATACATCTCCCCACCCTCTAAATGTGGGCATACCCCAGGATTCAGTCTGGTTACTCTCCCCTTGAAAGAGTGTGGTCAGTCTTGTGGCCTTAAATATAATCAATTGGCTGGTGAGTCTCCAAGGTAGACCTTCTACCCTGAACCTCAACATCAGCTACCTGGCTTCTTATTATCTCTGCTTGATGGTCTATAGACATTTCAAAATTTACATATCTGAAATCCATGTTATTAACATATCTTAGAATCCTCCCTGCACCTGCATCTCCTGAGTCCTTTTCCCTCTTTCTAATAGCATAGGTAAAGTATTTTACATCATGTTTGACTCCCCTCTTACTCTTATAGCTACGTCTAATCTCTCAGCAAATTTTGTTGGCTGTGTCTTCAAATTATATCCTGAATCTGACCTCTTTTTATTATAATCTCCCTCGTGAGTTACTGCAAAATTCTCCTACCTGATCTCCTGGACTCTATCCTTCCTGCCGTTGAATTTTATTCTAACACAATAGCCAGAGTGATCCTTCTAAAATATATGTCCAGTCATGTCACTACTCTGTTCAAAGCACTGTAGTCATTTTGCATTTTATTGAAAATAGAATCTAAAACACTTATAATGGCTACAGACCTTATCGGATATCCCTATGGGTCCCCACCCAGGCCATCACTACACCTCACCACGTTTATTCTGGTTCCCGTTGGACCAACCATACCACCTCTGTACTGTTACTCTGGTAGACCAAGTATGTTTCCCCTCAAGGAGGGTTGGTTTGCAATAGCAAACCTGAATGTTCTCATCTCTCACTTTCTTTACCAATTTCCTCAACTATCCCTTTATCAATAAGGCCTCCTCAGACTATCTCATTTATCTATCTTCTTTAAAATAACACATACCCATCTACCCATACTTCCGCTTGCCTGGTAATCTCTAGCCTCATTCTCTACTTTATTCTTCTCCACAGCACTTACGACTGTCTGGTGTGCTATATGCTTTATCTGTTTGTTCATTTGTTGTCCCTAGGTGCCGACAAGAATATAAATTCCACGATGATAAGAATTCTTATCTTGTTCATTGTTGTCTTCCCATTGCCCTAAAGGAATGGTTGGCTCCATGTAACTGCTCAAATACTTGTTGAATAAACCACTATGTGCAGTAAACATTAGCGTCCTCATTTTCTGCTAAGGAAGCTGAGACTCAGAGCTAAAATAACTTCCCAAGTTCTTGTAGCTGGTAAATGAAGTCAGAATCTGTGTTCAAATGCATCAAACTCCAAAGCACTCCCTCTTTCTTTGGTACTGTGTGGTCTCCCAGGAGGAAGGCTTCTTATTTCCATTTTAATTTTGAGAAAATGGTTGGAATACAGGACAAATCTTCAGAGAATCTCGATTCTAGTCTTAGCTCGGTCAGTAAGTAATGGTGAAATCTTGGGGAAGCAATTTAAGTGTTTTGATTCTCAATGATTGTTTTAATCATTTGAAAGCAAGAAAAGTTTCTATAATCTCAGTCTCTCTTTCAGCAACCAAAGTGTATGACCAATGAGATCTACACCATGTTTAGTGGATGATCTATAGTATATTCAACTCTGCTTTAGTTCTTAAGGTAAAAAAATGTAGGGAGATCTTAGGTTAATTTTGTTTCCTTCTGGCTTAAGCCCTTTGCTAAGTGAGATGTTAACATACCACAAAGGTTTCGTTGTTTTTCTCCTGAAGCAAGGGGCATGACTGAGATGCAGCTTTCAAAAAGGATCTTGTTCCATATACTTGCCAATATTTGGTAGTCTCCCCGCCTACCCCAATTAAATAAGACATAATTTTATATTGCTGGCCTTTAGAAAAGCACTTTATGTTTAAGTAATTCTGCCGATAATGTTTGTGCATTGTCAAAAAGAAGCTTTAAATTTTTTTTTTGTTGTTGTTTAAAAGCTAGGCATGCAAGCATAGTATAAAATTATAACCTGAAGAACTTCTCTAAGAATGTGGCAAAAGGTTAATTAAAAAACCTGTAGCATGGTGGGCACATGTAGCAACAGATTTGTTGGTCTATAAACAGTTATTAGATCCTTCCTGTGTCCCCAGGTCTCTACTCTGCTCGTTAAAAACAAAGAGATGCTCACAGAGAAATCTCAGGACTGACAAGCCAGTTCCTGCCACTGTCAGAGAGTGGCTTTTGGAATTGGAATACAGTATGTGAGTTTTAAAGGAAATCAATCTCATTCGTAGTCTTTCCAGTTCTTTAATTAAAAAAGTAAAGAAAAATGAAAAAAAAAAACAAAAAAAAACAAAACAAACAAACAAACAAACAAACAAAAAAAAAAAAACAAACTGTCCTAGGTCCCTGGAACTAATAGTTGGCAGGGAGTAGTTATTGTTCTTGGAGGCAGTGCAAATGCCCAGGGCTCAGGTACAAATCCAGCTCCAAAATTTAACATATGTAGCACTAAAACATCTTTTGGCAATTGTCCCTTTTTGCTTTCAGAAAGGCATTTTCTTATTCACAGTTTTCTCTTTTCAAGAAGGCTAGATAGGAGACCATTCCTCACCTTTGTTTCTAAAGTCTCTTTTGTGTGATTCATCCAGAGTATAACTTTAGTTCTAGAATAATTTCTGGATGGACCTGCAGAGAAAACTTTCTCACTTGTCCACAGCAATGACAGTAAGTTAGGAGGAGTCATATGAATTAAAATTAAGCTATAATGTTCTGTTTACACACCGATGTTATTTCAATGTTATCAATGACATAGACTCTAAGGGTTCCGTCACTGGAGTTTTATGGATCATTGGTCAATTTATTTTAATCATTTTCTAGAATCCTGATGCAAACTTTAGTGTGCATCAAGACTGCTGAGTGGCCATTCAGATTCTGGGGCTTGCCCTCCAGAGAGGCTGATTTATTTGGTCTGGTATAGAGCCCAGGATTCCTTCCACATTTAAACTAGCAACCTAGAGCTGAAGATCAAACTGGATGATTCTGATTGCCACTTTTTTCCCCTGTGTTTGGCTTTTGAATTATTTTAGTGCCTGTGTCTGCTGATTTTTCTACTACCACTATCTAGTTGTATGTTTTATAGTCATTGGCCCTAATAAACAAGAGGTTTGGAAAACCTTTATCTCCCCACAGATTTAAATAGGTCCAGATTTCTAAAATTTAACTTTCATTTTAAAATTAAAACACAATCAGGAGATTTAAATGCCAGTTGGTTATTATGCCACATTGTGAATTCTCTTTCTCCCTCCTTTTCTCCCTCCCTTCCTCCCTCCCTTCCTCCCATCTTCCCACCCACCAATATTTTTTTTGACATGCACATTGTTTCAGGACCCAGACAAACAGTTGAACAGAATAGAAAGTGTTCCTAACTCCATGAACAGCTTTTTAAAATATGTGATTAAATAAAATATTTCACATAATTATAACTGATTTTTAAAAAACAAACTATTGGGATAGAGAGACTATCATTTAACTGGGATATGCAGAAAGCAGTGTTTTCCTTGAGAAATACCTATAGCACATCTAGGGAAGAGAGATGTGGGAAGAGTCATTTATATTTACCCACGTATTAACAGTTTCTGGCACTCTTCATTTCTTTGTACACCATTCCTTCATACTTTCATCTGGTATCATTTTCCTTCTGCCTGAAAGCTAACATTTGGGTTTGTTGATAAATTTTTTAAGCTTTATCACATCTGAAAAGTTATTTTCCCTTTATTTTGATATTTTACTGGATATAGAATTTCAGGTTGTCATTTTTCCCTTAGTAATTTAAAGACTTTGCTCTACTGTCTTCCGACTTGCACTGCCTCTGATGAGAAATCAACCATCATTCCTATCTTTATTTTTTTATGTGATGTATCTTTTTTTCTCTGGCTGCTTTTAAGATTTTCTCTTTATTCTTATTTTGAACAATGTAATTATGATTTGCTTCGGTATAGTTTTCTCTAATGTCTTTTGTGCTTGGGGCTTTTTAAGCTTCTTGGATCTGCAGCTTTAAAGTTTCTATCACATCTAGACATTTCTTGGCCATTATTTTTCAGATATTTTCTGTCACACCTTCTCTAGTGGGGGTTCCCATGATAGGAAAATATTTGGTTGTTTGAAGATACCTCATAATCAACAGATGCTCTGCTTGTTTGTGTTTTTTTTTTTTTTCGCCTTTTTTAAACTGCGTATTTTATTTTAAATGGTTTCTATCACTATGTCTTCAAGTTAATTGATGTTTTATTATTCAAGATCATTATTGTATTTTTATCTCAGATATTATAGTTTTCATTTATTGAAGTTTCATTTGAACCTTTTTTATACCTTCCTTGTCTCTACTTGAATGCTCACTCTTATCTAGAACATATGGCATACAGTAATAATAACTTTTAACTTGTTTATAATTCTGTAACCTGTGGTTTTTTATGAGACTGTTTTATGACTCATTTATCTGCTCATTATGAGTTGTATTTTTCTGCTTCTTTGCATATCTGATAATTTTTTATTTGAGACCAAACATTATAAACTTTACTTTGTTAAGTGCTAGATATTTCTGTATTCTTTTAATATTCTTAAACTTTTTTCTGGGATGCAGTTATATAAAAACAATTTAATCTTTTAATGTTTTGTTTTTAGATTTTGTAAGGTAGGACTAGACCTTTAGTCTAAAGCTAATTTGCCTCACTATTGAGGGAATCAGTTCTCATTCATGTAAGCTCTAGGTGACCCCAATTCTCCCATACTCCCAGCTCTATGTCCCCAGCTAAAAGAGACCACCAAACTCTGCCTTTGACTGTGGCCTGTTGATTATAGAACTCACTTATTTGTTTCCCGTCTTTCACAAATCACTGTCCTTCACTGACTGATGTTCAGTATCTAAAAATGATTTTATATATTGTGCCTGATTTATTACTTCACACAGAATGATAAATAATCTGATACATCTTGACTAGAAATAAAAATGAGTTCCCATACTTTTTATGAAGAGTCACAGGCATGCTTTGCACCCTGGCCATGCACAATTTATTTGACCAGAGACTTGCTCTTGCATCTAAGGTAGCCACCTATAGGCTGGCCAGGGAACAATGACTAATGTTTCCAAACCTCTTGTTTATTAGGACCAACGACTATAGAACATACAAATAGATAGTGGTAGTAGAAAAATCAGCAGACACAGGCACTAAAATAATTCAAAAGCCAAGCACAGGGAAAGAAAGTGACAATCAGAATCTATGTGTCAGTAGAGGCAGTGGGTAAAAAAGAAGCAAGGAGCAGAGAAAAGGGGAGAGGAGTGTTGGCAACAGGAGCTTGAGTAGAAACAGAGAGAGAAATACAAATTGAGAGAAGAGTCATGTAGAAGGCAGACTAGGGAGGGTGTCTATTGTGTTCTAAATCGTTATCCCATTTTCCATAAAACTTGGCAATATTGCTTTTGAAAGTTTTCAATGCTTCCTTATTTCCCTCGGACTCTTTCCAATAATCCTCATTACATTAGTCAGGTACTGTGACTCCCAATTCTGTTTCTAAAAGAGCTTAAAACCCAACTAATTTTGTTGTTGTTGTTGTTGTTTTTACAGTGGTTGGTTAAAACACGAGGCAGGGTACCAGGTTTGTGCATACATTGGTTACCTGTTATAAAGCTATATAATAGGACTCATGTAATGGGGGATATAAATATTTACCCATTTCACTAAGTTATAGATTTCACTTCTCCTTTAATATAAACCACAGAGATAATTCTAAGAAAGGAAGGGAGGGAGGGAGGGAGCGAGGGAGGGAGGAAGGGAAGAAGGAAGGAAGGAAGGAAGGAAGGAAGGAAAGAAGGAAGGAAGGAAGGAAGGAACTGTTTCATGACAACTAACAGGATGTGATTGTTCAAGTGCATTAATTTTTCAGCTGACAGCTCTCATGTCCCCTTCTCAGGGATGCTTCACCTGATCCCTCACTCTAAGTCAGATATCCTATAATACACTCTGATGGTGCTCTGTACTTTTTCTCCATGTACTTACCTCAATTATAATTGTATAGTGTTTCTCCCAAACTAGATGATAAGCAATAAAGGTAAGAACTCTATAAACATTTATTGAGTTAATGAATGGGTGCTTCCATCCCATGGGAAAACAGAAACCATGTGACAGAAAGTGTTAGTTTTTCATCAAAATTTATTTCCATTTTATGATGGAGACACAAGACTTTATTCTTCAAGCCCCTGTAAGTATAGATGTGGCCATGTGAATGAAGCAAGTGAGGTGGGCCATTTCCATGACTGCCTATTAAAGTCTTCCACAGGTGCTTTTCCAGGTATTTTCCCCTTCTGATTGATTTGGATGATGACCTCTGGATAGTCAGTTACAGACTTGCCAATTTCCAAGGGCTTTAAGTACTCTTCTGACAGACTGCAGGAGAATTGATCTGATAATTTCCTGTCACCTTTTTAAATCTATTCTGCTATTTGTATCACTACTATTACTTAGAGGGAAACAACTCATTCTTGTTTGCAAAGGGATACATTGTCATGGCCTCTCAGAAATATGGCATCAGGCCCTCTGGAATAATTAAGCATTCTTTCTATTGGATAAAGTCGTATATAGTTCATGCCAACAGAGTCCCTGTGAGTATGAGTACATAAAAATAAAAGATGGAAGATAACAATACTCATGCACATTCCCCAAATATGTTTTCAAATATAACTTTGATAAGCTGGAGAGGGAACATTATACAGGAGTTGGTATTTGAGAGGGACTTTGACTTTGGATAGATATTTTATTGGTTAGGAGTTGAGTTTAACTGCTTGTAACCGAAAAAACCTATGTAAAGTAGCCACAAACAAGATAGAGTTTTATTTTTGTTTCTGCTGTTTTCCTCTTACACAGTGAACATTATACACAAAAGTAATCCAGAACCAGCCCAGCGAAGTTGCTCTGATGCTCCTGACCTATCCTTTGTAGTTTGTTGCAATATGTTTACTGCAACTCCGGCCATCTCTTCCACAGTGATAGGTTACTGGATATTTGTGTTAATCTTATGAAACCAGTATTATTATCACTTTTATTTTCTTATTCATAGGAAATTAGTCTTGAAGCAGTTATATATTTTTTCCAAGAAAATATAGATAACAGTAGCAGTTCTGGTAATCGCTGCAGTTTGCCTTTGTAAACCACGCCATTAACCATTGCACTACATTGTCCTCCTGTGTACTAGTCTTGACAAAGATGAAGAGAACTTAAGGTGATACTGAGGCAGGAGAATAGGGTCTGGAGGCAGGGAAACTAAGCCTGTTTCATGCCGACTTCCTATCACTAAATTGAAAGTAAAACCTTAACTTTCCACACCTAAGTAACAAAAGGACCAGAGGCTACTCCCTTTGACCTTTTCTGCCCAGCAGATAGGAAATTGACTGTCTGCAACCAATCAGACTGTTCGAGGGTGGAGTCTTCGTTTGCATAGAAGTATAACTTTGTAACTTCACCCTAGTCCCTGATTGGTTGCTTTTTGCAACCAATCAGATCTTTACACAGTGTGATCTTTGTAACTTCCCTTCAGCCTCTGGATGACTCCTTTCTGCAACCAATCAGACTGATTACGGGCTACCACTTCATTTACATGAGGTGAGCATGAAGTGGCCAATGGGAAAGTTCTAGCGGGTATTTGAACCCAGGAAGATTCTGTATCCAGGCTCCTGAGCCATTGCTCAGGTCGCTCCCACACTGTGGAGTGGACTTTTGTTTTCAATAAATCCCTGCTTTCGTTCTTTTGTTGCTTCATTCTTCCTTTGCTTTGCTTGGTGTTTTGTTCAATTCGTTCTTCAAAACACCAAGAACCTGGACAACTTGCGGCCACGACCCTTTACTGGTGACAATATTATGATAGAAGGGTGGATTGAAGTGAAAATAAAAGTTTCCACCTATAACAGGAACACTATTTAGAGGAGTAGTTCATAGTGTTTGTCATTAAAGAAAACAAGCCAATGATTCAGAGATTAGAGAAAGACCAAAATAGGAAGTACTTAATTAGATTAAGATGTCCATTTCCTTCAAAGCAAAATAGAGCAAGGATAAAGAAGGGGGACAAAACCCAAACTGTCCAAGGTAGTTAAACATTAGATGAAACACCTTTGCCATCTAATGTAAATTTCATCTGTAAAGTTTGTCTATACACCCCATCCAGTTCATAATTATTTATCATCAAAGATTTTTGTTCATTTTTTCCCCAGTATTATTCAGGTATAATTGACAAATAAAATTGTACAAATTTAAGATGTACAATGTGATAATTTGGTATGTGTATATAATATAAAATGATTACCACCATCAAGTTAGTGAACATATCTATCACCTCACCTAATACCTTTGTGTGTGTGTGTGTGTGTGTGGTGAGAAAATTTAAGATCTTTCTTAGCAAATTTCAAGTGCACTATACAATATTGTTGCCTATAGTTTCCATGGTATAAATTAGATATCCAGAAAATATTCATCTCATAACCAAAAGTTAGCGTCTTTTGATGAACATCTCCTCATTTCCCCGCCTCTGCAGGCCCTGACAACCACCCTCTCTCCTGTTTCTATGAGTTCAGCATTTTTAGACTCCACACATAAGTGAGATAGTGCAGTGTTTGCCTGTCTCTGTATGACTTATTTCATTTAGCGAGAGATCCATCTCCCTGGAAACTTGGCTAGTCATGACCATCTGGGTTTGGATGGTTCTACTGGAAGCCCCTAGGTACCCTGTACATTATTGCCGTGATGTCAAATTGACACTGATGACATATTTGTTTTCTGTAGACTGGAAACTCTTGGAAAAAGAGTATAGTTGATCTTTGTATGTCTAATCAAGCATAATGCTTGACACACACTTGAGTTATGAAGCTGTTGATATAAATTAAGAGAGGATGTTTCAGTTAGCTGTATGCAGGGATAACCCAAAGGGTTAATTTCAAATATTATGGATGGACAAAGTTTATCAGGTCAAAACGTAAGTCTAGTACAAGGAAAAACACTGAAGACCAATGGGGAAAATATTCACTTATTTTAGAATGACCCATTTTAATTATTTTCAAATTTGGAGATCTCGACAATTTCATTGTTAACCTCCTGAGGGTGTCATTTTGATTCCGAAAATTATTATGCTTTGAGGTCAGATCTATTGCCACTTCAAATTCAGTTACTGATGTAAAAGGACAGGAAGAAAATTCAGTAAAACCATAGAAAAAATAAAACCCATTAGCCCCACCTTGCAGCCCATTTTGCTGCAAATGGCAAAGTAACTCAAAATCATGTCTTTTGAGTATAATTTCATTGTTCATTTAAAGGAAAACTCATACTGAGATTATTTTCAAAATTCAAATTTAACATTTTTGTGAATCTTAACACCACAAAGAAGAGGAATTTTATCAACTAAAGTAGCTAATCCAGCTTTTCTTTTCCTTTATTTCGTATTCTAAACTTCTGTGCTACTTATCGCCTCATTTAACTTGTTAAGGAAAAATGAAGTACACAGTCAAAGAACTCTGCCATCCAAGGTAATTCACAGTTCTGCAGCAAGAGTGCTTTCTGATCTCAGCAAGAGGCAAATGTATGTAGCTGGGTGAATATGGGAGATGAATGATTGCTTAATATATTTTAATAGATTGTTGGTTGGCAACCTCATACACCAGGCTTTCTAAACTGGAGCACTGGAAGACTTGAAGAACAGTAGCTCTAGGTCATTGCAAAAGCAGAGTTGGTACTGAATCCACTTGATTTATAGTCTTTTGATACATTGTGAGAAGTTACTGCAGCAACAGATTGTGCCACCTGAAGTGAAGAAGAACATTTGCAGATGTCAGAGGAAATGAGTAATCCTTACCTGGAGAAGTAAAGCAGGTAGCCAACACCTCTTACCAGAAAGTGATAGTGGTAATGACGTCACTTATTATCTCGGTCTTTTATTAAAAACAAACAAACAAACACCTATGGGTATAGCATTTGCTGTTAATGACCACTCATAAGGCAACCCCTAAGAATCATAATTTAGGTGTTCCTATGATGTCTCTTAAAGGACACTGTAAGCTCAAATCTGAACATCATTCTTATTTAAAACAAAAATAAATTGGCAACGTTAATCTTTTTTTCTTTATTTTGGTCTGTAATGACTTTTAAAACTAACTGCCAAAGTAAATACTATAATTTTAATGTGTCAGATAGTATTTTAAGAAGTGGAAATAATTATGTAAACATTTCTTTGTTGGATAAGTAAGGTGAATTAGGATAATTTTTTAAAAATTGGAATCAATGATTTCCACTAAATGTGTGTAAGATAAATAACAATGTAATATTTAAAATACTATCATGATAGTGTTTTTTTTTTTTTTAGATGGAGTTTTGTTCTTGTTGCCCAGGCTGAAGTGCAATGGCACGATCCCAACTCACTGCAACCTCCGCCTCCTGGGTTCAAGCAATTCTTCTGCCTCAACCTCCCGAGTAGCTGGGATTACAGGCATGCACCACCACGCCTGGCTAATTTTGTCTTTTTAGTAGAGACAGGGTTTCTCCATGTTGGTCAGACTAGTCTCGAACTCCCAACCTCAGGTGCTCTGCTCACCTTGGCCTCCCAAAGTGCTGGGATTACAGGCATGAGTCACTATGCCTGGCCAATAGTCTTGAATAACAGAATTACTTAGGTGATATATATACATACATATATATATGTATTAATAAACTTATACAGTTATAAGAGAAAATTTGTTTTCAAAGTACGTAGCCCTTATTTTTGTTTTCTTGCATTTATAAGTCAAAGCCAATGATGCATAATTATTTTTAACTTCCCAATTTTGTATATAATTCTACCTGTTTATTTAGTTTTGAAATTTATCACTGATAAGTAAATATCAAGTAGAACATAACAATCAGCCTTTTTGGAAAAGTTGGAATGGATAGTGCAGGCTATTTCTGGAGGCCACTAAGCAATTGTTTAGTTAGCATCTAAAAAAAAAAGTCTAGTAACTAACTATGGTCACTGATTGCATATGATTTATACAGACATGGGACGGTGTTGGTCAGAACTTGAATCTTCCATAACTCTACCCACTAGTTAATAGCACCGAGTACTTAACAGTATTTAAATTAATGAGTAAATTTTCATCTATTTCTGAATTACATACTTTTCAGTAAATTGGTTGGGCTAGAACTGGGGTAAAAGAGACTGGAAAAATGTACAGCTCTAATGAAAATAGACCCCTTTAACTTTTGACTTTAATCCTGTGCTCCCATTTCTGTCTTTAATTAGAGCTCCAAGTTTCTGCTTCATTGTCTTCCAGATGTAATTGCCCCATATGTGTACAGAGCACTGAAGTGAGGCGTCAAGTAGGAGGTGGTTCAGGATTGGGCTAAAAACCCCATTTTAGATGATTTTTATCAACACCTTCTTGGAAATTGGTTAAAGCTCTAGTTTGTAATTACCTGCTATTCATGGTTTAGAATATGTTCTATTTCCAGACAAGTGTAAATTAACATGTATTTCAGTATTTTCAAAAGAATGAGATTTGGGGGATATGCAAATGTCCTCGAAAAACACTGAAAGGCTATGGGATAATCAGAGTATTTCTTCTTTGCCTCTGCTTCATGCTGTTTGTTTACTTGAGTTTTTTTTTTTTTCCTCACCTCACTCTTTACCATTCAAAATGTTATTTGCTTCTTACTTCAGTCCTTTTCCTTTAGTGGGTTTATACTTCCAAATTTTTGCTGTCTAGGCCTAAAACGGTAGAATCATTGCTAAATTAGCTGTCTTTCTTCAAAACGTGCTTCCTTGAAGCATACTTCTTTCCCAGATACAAACACTTCTAAAATGTTCAAAAAATACACATGAAGAGGTGTCAGAAAGGCCAGAGTAGCAGAACTAGAAAGAATTTTAAAGATCACATAGTCTAGAAGTTAGAAGTTGCTGATTCTTAGGATCATACATTATGTTTTATAGTTTTATTGAAATAAAATTTACCCATACCTAAAATTCTCTCTACTCACATTTATTTTTTAGGGAAAATAGCTTCAGGAATCATCTAAATTTTGGCTTATCTTGAAAACTAAAGCATTTATGAAAACAGGGTCAAAATTTGGCTGAAACTGAGTGGCATTATTTTTTTTTAGGTGGGACATGAATTCTCCAGTTTGATAAATATTCCTCCATACCCATCTTTTTTTGTGCTGCCATAACAAATATGTGAGACTGGGTAATTTATAAGCAATGGAAATATATTTCTCACAGTGCTGGCAGCTGGAAGTCTAAGGTTCCAAGATGGTGCTTTGAAAAGTGTGTAATCCTGAGGAGACAAACACTATGTCCCTCCGTGGCAGAAGTGATGAAAAGGGCAAAAAAGGCTGAACACTTTCAGAAGCCTATTTTGTAAGGGTATTAATCCACTCATCAAGGCAGAGCTCTCATGACTTAATCACCCCCAAGAGGCCCCACCTCTTAATACCATCACTTTAGGGTTTAAGTTCTAACATGAGTTTTAGAGTGACACATACATTCAAACTATACTAATACCTTACAGTCTTATACTCAGCCTGCTTCATTTGTTGAGTGACTGCCAGAATCCTGTAGGCGATACATCTGTGATACTTGGTCTAGTCCATTCTCTGCTTAATAAATGAATACACTTGGGTCCAAAGAGGTGAAAGGATTTGCCCAAGGAAATTAGAAACAATTTATCCACCTAGCGCCTACCATAGATTACTTTAAAAATATTTAGTAAAACAAGTTTTTTTTTTTTTTTTTTTTTTTTTTTTTT
>NW_016805931.1:3674216-3686999 GCF_001698545.2 Rhinopithecus bieti | reverse complement strand
ACAGTTTTTTTTTTTTTTTTTTTTTTTTTTTTTTTTTTTTTTTTTTTGAGATGGAGTCTCGCTCTGTCGCCCAGGCCGGAGTGCAGTGGGGCCATCTGGGCTCACTGCAGGCTCCGCCTCCTGGGTTCACGCCATTCTCCTGCCTCAGCTTCCCAAGTAGCTGGGACTACAGGTGCTCACCACCTCCCCTGGCTAATTTTTTTGTATTTTTAGTGGAGACGGGGTTTCACCGTGTTAGTCAGGATGGTCTGCGATCTCCTGACCTCGTGATCCGCACGCCTCAGCCTCCCAAAGTGCTGGGATTACAGGCGTGAGCCACCGCGCCTGGCCCTTATTCTGGTTTCTAAACCACCACTGCCCTTTAAAGGAGAACATATTAGTTTGTTGCTAAAGTCAAAAACTGAAGAAATGATTTCATAGCTCCTAGAATTTATCTACCTAAGAAAATCCATGTCAGGGTAACTAATCCATGTCACCATCTTTTCCCTTACCTGTTATCCTTCTTTGGAGTAGAATGTGTTAGAAGCAATATAATTCTGCAGTTTCTCTGGTTCGGACTTTAGATCCAAAGCCCTTTGTCTCCCCATCTTTGTCCAAACACATCAGAATTCATATTCCCAGACCAGTGCTTTTCTGCTTTTGTGACTACAGCTCACAGTAAGAAGTGCATTTTATAATAAAACCCAGAAAAAACATACACCCGAAGCAGAAGTCTTACAAACAATATTTATCTTACTGGGTTTCTGCTGATATTTTTTATTTATTCTATTCCATGTCATTATTTTAAAACGCTAGGTAAGACTCACTAAATTGCTTTCATGACTGCCAGTGGGTTGCAATCTGCAGTTTGAAAAATATTGCCCTAAGCCATACTGATATAATCTTTATCCATTTTTGGATATGAAGGCTCCTTGAAAATTGACTGAAATATTCATGAACATGATAGCTCATGCAGATACGTTGATATTTCTGAAACATGGGTGGAAATACTTTCCTGCTGCTGCACTTTTGACCTGAGCTTTCTTGATGATATGTCAGGACTGATGTTTCCACTTGCCAGAAGTTCAAAAGCTTCTTCTCAAAACTGACTTGTTAATGTTTCCAGTTGGCAGAAGTAAGTTCAAAGGCCTTTCTTAAACTAGCTCATTATGACTTGGAAGATAAATGGGTTCACTTTTATAGCGAGCTATTACCATAAATTTTCCCCTCTCTTTATAATCTCTTGTAGTACAACTTTAGTAATATTATAAAAACAGAAGCTAATTCTTCAGAGGTAAAGAAAACATACCATCTGAAATATTCTTGCAGAATGCGGTCAAGGAAAATATACTATCTGCATGATTCTAGAGAATAAAATCATTTCTATGTCAATATGTATTCACAGATTTCGTAGTTAAAATATATTGATTTAATAATAATATCCACGTTAAAGATTACTTTCAAACTTCATTTACCATCTTTTTTTCAATAATTGTAAGAAGTTTTCAATAAAGACAAAAATGTTTATAGGTCTTTGGAATTCATTTTGATATTACTCCATTTGTTTATAGTATCTTACAGTAATTAGTATCTTTTCTATTGTGTTGATTAATATTACTAATTACTAATAATAATAAAACTCTCACAACAACCTCAAGACCTCATACAGCAGGTATATTTTTCTCTACTTTATATGTGAGTTAGCCTAATGGAGTAGAGGAAAGACAGAAATTTACCAAAGAAGATGAAGTTCGTCTTAACTTTGCTTGTTACCCTAAGTAACCAAAAAGGTAATCCTAGGCAAGTCACTTGCTTTCTTTGTTAAATATGCAAGATGTTATATCATTTAAAAAGATAGTATTTACATTAAATTGCCTAGTTCTCCAACAGAAACATAGGTAGGTCCTGGGAGGTTAGTTGTGTCTGAATCTGAACGAGGGACAAAAGGTTTTTAAGACTTTACTCCAGTAGCCTTTCCCTTTCTCCAGATGGCTTGTCTTTTTTTTTTAACAGAATTCGTAACATACTTAGTTTAATAGAGAAGAAAATCAGAAAAGTCAAGGCTTCATGTAAGTTAAGAAATGACAAATCAATAAAACTCTACACTAGGGAGAAGGAGACATAGAGAAAAAAATTTTTTGTCATTTATCTCCACTGATTTGGGTGATATGGTTTGTTTTACCAAATTTATGTTTGCTTCAACCTGCTGTCTTGGCTTACATAATACTGAGAATATATGGCCAGAGGAGCAGATATGAAGGGTCATAGAATTATTTTATTGGAGAGGAAAATAGCGTGACTATTGCTTTCCACAATGTATAATCGATTCATGACAAAGAATAAGAAAGGCATATCCCATTAAAATAAAACCCAAATGTAAGATCGCTTAGGTTTTCCACAAATATTCAGTGCTTATCTATTTCATACCAGGCGTGTTGCTATGTGCTTTTGTGTAATGGCGACAGTGATGCTGGCAGTAAAGGTGGACAACTAAGTTACTGAGTTCTTTCTGTGCTCTGGAATTCTCTTAAACATGATGATTGTTAAATAAGTTAAATTCACTGAGAACCTTATGAAAGGCCACTGTTACCATCCCATTTTACTGATGAGGAGACTGCGGCACAGAAAGAATAAGTCAATTGTCCATGTTACACAGTAGTAAGTAGAGAGGCTGGAATCAAATTCCCAAAATCTGATTTTAGAACCAAACTTTTCACATTGTATTTTATGTTACCTTGTCTAATGCCCAGCATAGCCCTCTAAAATAAAGGTGAAAGGCTATTTTACCATTCTACAGGTCAGGAAATTGAGAAAACTGAGAGGAGATGTGTCTGGAATATTGTTAGAAATACTGTCGCAAAGCTCCTAAGTGTGTGAGCTGGGATTTAAGCCATGCTTTCCACCATATTATACACATACACACACACACGCATACACATACTATATATAGAGAAAGAGGGAGCAAGAGAGATACAGAAACATATATACATATATGGTGTGTGTGTGTGCATGTGTGTGTGTGTATTCAGTGTCAGAAGATAGAAGAAACTTGAAGAAACTTAAGTAGTTAGACAAATAGGATGTTTCCTCCTATTTGGCAAACTTGCTGATTGCATTTTCATACCTCTTTCATTCAGATGCAGTTTTCTTCATTTCATTTCTGAGAGACAGGCCTTTTAGACTATTTTCTGACTATTTAGAGTCAGAACAATGCATATCTCCCTTTCCTTTATCTTAATATCTAACAACAAAATTCTGAAACACTTTTATTATACCTAGAATACAAACATCAAATACATTTTAGAATATTTTGAATAACACAATAAAGAGCCTAGTTGCCGTTTTGACAGTTTCGTCACAGTTCAGGTCTCAAGCTACTATGATTTAACCAATCATTTGACTCTAATTTAGAATAATAAAGGCAAGCATTTGTATTTTATCTTCCTTTTATATACCGCATATACCTGGCACGCATAACACCGAATGTATTACTCTTCGTTTAGCCCTATTTGTCGTAAGGGAGAAGCCACAGCTGAATCCAACATCCAGATGGGAACACATTCCTATGAAATAAATAACATCTTGTTTCTAGACGTTAACCTGTGAAAAGGAATGAACTTACAAAAGGAGCTAAGAAGACAAGGGTATGAGTAACCCCTTCCTTACCCCTAAATATTTTCTGATGGAAAAGATTATTTCTAGTCAAGGAAATTTAACCCCTTCCCTGCCTCACCAACCTTTTGTCTTTGATTTTTTTTTCTTAGTTTTCTTTAAACTCACTTGCTTCAAAGTTGTAACACTTGACGTGCAATGGCAATCATCCTTGCAGAAATGGTTGGTGTATTGAAAACTCCCATGAAAGGTCACAGTGCTCACCTAGATTTTAATAAATTTGCTGAGAAGTTTCTGCTCATTGGTGAGGATCAAAGGAAACATGATGTCCAGAGATTCGTACTTTGTTCCACTGGTTAGGAGTGTTCATAAAATTAAAGCTGTACAGTCTCCTTGTTTACCACCGCCTGGTAGAATCAGTGTCTTTTACAGAGAGGTCAGAAAGGGTTTAATCTCTTGACCATTTTGCTGTTTGCCTGGAAAACTTCTTTTCCTTTTACTTTGCTTTCAACTTTTCTTTGTTAAAATTTAAAATGTGTCAAATGACCGTGGGGCTGTTTTAGAGTCCTCCCAAAGACTCAAAGCAGTTCCAGTTTTCCTTGGAGTAGAGCTTTATCTATGTCAGTACACAGGGTAATGTTGCCAACCAAGTAACTTGCAAACCCAGAGTGTTTTCTCATGTGAATTAGACTGGCCCTTTAGAAGGGAGCACAGGGTTATGTTGAATATTCCGTTCAAATGAAAGGCTAAACTAAGTCTGGCAAAAAAAATTTAGTTTTACAAAATTAGTTTTGTAAAACTAAACTAATCTAATAATAGTCAAGAAAATGAACTTCCTCCCTCCCTCTCTTCTTTCTTTCCAGTCAGTATGCTCCATCTCTTCCTTCTTTCCTTCTGCCCTCCTTTCCTGTTTCCAGGGAAGAATATGACTAATGAGAGAAACTGGCCAGCAAAGAGTTGAGGGCAACATTGGTGGAATGTTAGGTATTCATTTTAAATAGTATTTTAAAGCTATCCTGTCTTAACTTCACAAGGGTGATCACAGCCATGCTTCTCTGATTTAAAAGAACTAGGATTTCTTTCCCTAGGAATACACAAAATAAAATACTGGTAAATTAGAAACATATGCCAAACAGAACTGAGCGTATTTTAATAACTAGATGCAAAACTGTCGAGTAAATATGAAAAGTTCAGTGACACGTCAAACTTCCATAGCTCTAAGCAAAATGATCAAGCTCTTTTCTTGTTAACCTTTCCCTAAATGACTTAAAGTGTCATTATTTGTCAAAAAAGCAAAGAAAGAAAAAAGTAAAATATGTTCTTCAAATTTACCCTCTAACCTTAAAATTTCTTTCTTTACTACGTAGCCTATAGAATAGAAAGATCTATGTGCGATAAAAAATTATCTAATGTAAATAATAGTCATTTGAAAGTAAGTTGCGAGATATTGTGTATATTAAAAGTTTATAAATAATATCAAAAGGATCTTGCATCAGACATGACGTTATCATCTCAGACATTTCAGATCATCTCAACCTTCACTCACCTCTTGCTCTAGCCACTGCTGGATGGGTGTCCCAAGGTACAGCTTATATGACTTCTTTTTTTAGATCCTTGAGAGATGAAAGGGCAATCCAGTATGCATCAAGCCTGTCCTCAACCTGTTATTACCCGTGGCTTAGAAATCACGGCGGAAATGCAGCGTCCTTTTTTGGATTCACTCCTCTTGTTCTCATTCTGCCCTTTGGATTGCACTCCTTACTAAAAGTAAGAAGAGATGAGGCTTTACCGATAGACTACATGGGCATAACATCGCCCCTAACACACACACACACACACACACAAGCACACCAGCACACACACGACTTTTAGAGTGGCCACCTAACAGTGTGGGATGTGGTAAGGACAATTTTTGTACCCCTTTTGGCTTTTCTGTAGCTGTTTTCATAAACTAATACTACTTTTTTCCCTTAGCAGCTTAAAACAACATACATTTATTATCTCGCATGGGTCAGGAGTCTGGGGCCAGAGGTTAGCCCTAGGTTGTTTCTAACAATCAAGGCGTCTGCTGAGGGCCTGTTATCTTTTCTGAGCTTGGGTTCTTGCTTTCAAGCTCATTGTTGTTGACAAAGTATAATGTCTTGGTAGGTGTAGGAGGCTAAAGATTCCTGTTTTCTTGGCAGGCTGTTGTCTGGGAGCATTCTAAGCCTTTAGAGCCACCTGCGGTTCATTGATAGGTGGCCTTTTTCACAGAGCAGACTCACAATATGGGGCAGGTGACTATTCTAGGTCAGCAGAAATTTCTCTAGGTTTTACTTTTATAAAACTGGAAAAAAAAAGCTGGAAAAAAAAAATCGCAGTTTAATTTAAAAAAAAATTCCCTCTTTGTGAAGCTGTGAAATTTTGATTTATGCTAAAAGTGTTTGCTGAGAGAAGAGAACCATCTGAGAAATATATTTCTATCTACCATTGCACTCAGAAAGCGCATTTGCAAGCCATGTTTTGGCCATGGAAGAATAAATACGATCAATGTTGCTTTGCTCGTGAAAAGCACTCTTTTCTTTCTAAAAAAAAAAGACCATTCCAGCTTCCCTATGTTGGGACAGGAAGGCCGCTGAGCCTTTTTCATTAGTGTTGTTTGGAGGAACTTGGAGCAGCATGGCTGCCTTTGGAACTGCTGTAGCCGTCATTGCCGACTCTTGCCACCCACCGAGGTAGGTGCTGTCATGGTGTACCTGGAGTTTCGCCACTATGGGGAGAGCGCATGGTTGAAACGTAAGCTAGAACTAAAGGAGGTTGCTGGGTTTTTCCTCCTTAACCCAAAGTTAGTTTCTTTAAGAGGCAATAACCAAACTAATTTCTGTGTATCTTAAGGGTAGCATTGGCAACTTACATGTCAGGAAAGAGAACACCAGTGGCTTACAAACTTTTAGAGCCTTCAAGCTCCGCAATCCTTGGGATTAGCTTGCATTACTTGAGGTAATTACAATTTTAAAACAGTTAATTGCTTTCATATTTAAAATTATTCTGCTGTAAAACTGAGCACTTCGCTTTTTTAAATCAAATGTTGCTCTAATGAAGATGTAGATGTTTAACTCAAAATAAAGACACCAGACGCAAATGTATAAATTAAGTAAGAGTTCCTTAAAGTCTCATGTCCATCACTTTGCAATCTCTCTGTTAATATTCTTAGCTGCAAACAAAACCAGAAGAAACCACAAACCATATCCGTGTGTCTTTGTTATCATTATTCTTTTGAAGATAAGGTAAAATTCTAGAAAATAATCCTTTCTGCTTTTAAAAGTAAAACAAAAATTTTGGGCACATTTCTGGGATTTGCATCTGATCCAAAATAGATGTGCATTTTTTAAGTGTAAAAAGACTCAAGCTTTTTATTTCAAGCTAGCGCTTATTGAAACAGGAACATTATTTTTGTTAATTATTTAATGTTTCCCATTTTCTTTCAGCTCTTCTGAAAAATTCCCTACATCTTTGCCATTTATTGATGGCTGTTATTCGCCTGATGAAAATCTAAATGACCTTTAAAAAACTATTTCAACCATGCAAATAACAAAGGGAAATAAACAAATACAGCTGCTCCAAGAAATGGGAGCTTAGCTCAGTGTGACAATCGATTGCATTGTTGACTAATTTTTAGTTTCATGCAGTAAAGGGAGTTGCGAGGTAAAGGCATTTTTGATTTCTAAATCAAAATTCCTAAATTGAATAAATAATTTGTATTTTAGTATTGGCTCATTTTGTATGTCATCAGTGATTTTCAAATGTTACCAACCCAAACCCAAATCTACCCTTCTTATTGGGCTTTAGCACAGACCAAAAAAAAAAAAGGAAATCAGGTCCGCCATATAATGCGCCTTCGACCCTGCCTTTATGTTTGCCTGATTTTTGGATATCTTAAATCAACCAATTTTGTTCTTGAAAGCTTGAAGCTATACCCAAAAAAGAAGAGGGAGAAAAACAAGGTACGATATCATTCTTTTGGTCTAAAGGAATTTTGTTTTTTTTTTTTTGAAACAAAAATATTTTGGTCAGATTTTTCTTGGCTACTATTTGATCCATGTTTGGTAGTGACTCAGAATTGAGAAGCATGGGGAAAATTCTATCAATACTTTCTATATCTTGGAAAATTAATTGCCTCCAAATGGATAAAGCTTACAAATTATGGCCAACTTCAAAACTTGTTTTGATCTCCATCATAAACCCAAAAGATTATCGACTATTAGAAGGGAATTATTTTCAAGGTTCTTTTTCTTTAACAAAGATACAAAAGGAATACAATGGAGCAAAGATAGTCTTTTCAACAAATGGTGCTGAACAACTGGATATCCATATGCAAAAAAATAAATGAATCCAGACATGGATCTTATGCCCTTTACAAAAATAAACTCAAAACATATCATAGACCCAAATGTGAAACACTAAACTATAAATCTGCCAGAAGATAACATGGGAGAAAACCTAGAAGACCTTGGGATGGTGATGACATTTTAAAGACAGCACCATAGGCATAATCCATGAATGAAATCATTGATAAGCTGAAATTCGTTAAAACTGAAAATCTCTTCCCTGTGAAAGATACTGTCAAGAGAATGAGAATATAAGCCACAGATTAGGCAAATATATTTGCCAAACAAAAAACAAAAAACAAAAAAACCCACACATCTAATAAAGGACTGTTATTCCAAATATACAAAGAGCTCTTAAAAGTCAACAATAAGAAAACAACCTGATTAAGAAATGGGCTAAAGACCTAAATATATGCCACACCAGAGATGTTATATAGATGGCAAGCAATTCCAGCAATTTTTCAATTACAGTTTAGTTTTTCCTCACCTGACACTAGTTCCTGCAGAGGTTTCTTCCAGTGAGTTTCTGCTCTTATAAATTGTGATTCTCTGTATTTGCCTATCTCTTTAACTTTTTATGCAGTGGGTTTCCCTGTGACCTCATTTCTCTTGTGAATCCGAGAAGGGTTGTTGATTTTTTAGTTTAACTTTTTAATGTTGTTAGGATGCAGTGATGTCTCTAAGCTCCTTACGTGCCAGATTGGAAAATCCATGGTTTCTTTTAATGAATTTATTTTAAGTTTTCTAAATAGACTGTAAGTTCCATAGATCAGAACCTACGGAACTTATACACAGCTCTATCCTCTGGACCTGAAAAAATGGGTGGCATACAATTAAATGCTTAACAAATATCTACTGAGTGAATGAATGAATGAATGGATGGATGAATGAATGAACAGTGGCAAATCTATATCTTCTGTCTTTTTAAACCTGCTCTATCCCACTGTATTAACAGTGCTTAGTATGTGTTTGTTGCTTTTTATTTTATTATGAGACATGCTTGCTTCTAGCATCTAATAATCCTCACATCCCTTAAAATGTTTTATAGTAATTTTCTGATTGTATTTTTCTTCCCTCAGATCATTTTCCTCTTAAACATGTGTCTTTATGGGTTTTATTCATTACTCTCAATATTCTACTCTCTGTGGGTATGTCTTAGAGTATAGTTCATATTTCATCTCACTATCAAGTCTCTACTTTTAAACATTTTTTTTCCACTGTTCATCTCATGAACCCCTGGAAAGAAGTTTTTTGGTAGTTTGGAATAGTATACTTACAAGTATATTGGGATCACCATTCAGTATGGAATCAAAGTGAGTCACTAAGTATCTGGTAAGGATTTGATTTTAAGTCAGGTAGTCTGTCAGACATTTAACAATACTCCACGATATTAATGCATTAGATGACTAGGAAAGCATCCATCACCCTGCATTATCTATCTAAAAAGGAACATAAATCAGTGAATTGTTTTGAAAGCCTCTTAATAGTCAATGACTTACACCAAGTTTCCATCCAGAGGGTATTCTGCTTCTTGATTCTAGATAGCCAAATAAGTGAAAAGGCTCCTCATGTTCCAGAAATAGCCATCTTTACTTCTGATCTGGTGAGCTGCTAAATAAATGGTTTGTAATCGAAGATCTTAAATGTGGTAAACATTAAGTAACACTCATTCTTTTTTATTAAACAGTAAAATGGGTTTTATCCCATTGTATAATTAATTTTTTGAAAATAATTACTCAAGTTTAAGCTTGCCACATTCAGCAAATGAAAATATAGGACACCAAGTTGAATTTTAGTTTCAGAGAAATATTAAATACATTTTTAGTATAAATAAATGCTTTGTAGTATATGTATATACCATGCAATATTTGTCCCAGGTAGTACTTGAAACAAATTTATACTAAAAAATTAGTTGTTGTTTATCTGGATTTCAAATTTAACTTGAATTTCAAATTTAATACTTGCCTGACAACCCTACTCAAGTTACACATCTTATAAAACAATTGGAGACATATGGTAGCTAGATGTTTAGGGAATTGGCGCTCTTTGTTTTATTTAGATTAGGAATTTGATTGTATTTTGTGTTAAGAATACTTTTGATGAAAGTATGAGCTAAATTATGTGGAGGCCAAATAAATGAGTCAGAGTTGCAGTAGGAAGAATTTTGATTAGGTTTAAGGAAAGCTATTTTGACTGAACAGACACTAGGTTTCAGATATATTTCCTTGGAATAGAAACTTTCTCAACCTAATATTTTCATGATCCCAGATCCTCTGAGATATTACTGACTATAAACTTATGACATCTTAGGTACAAAGACCAGATGTTTTGAATAATGGAAAAAAGTAGATTTAATCTTTATGAAAACTTAGATTGTTAATAATTTACTTGTTATGGCTCAGAGGAATAATTAGTTGAAAGGAACTGAAAACAGTGTTCAGTAGAAATTTCTGTAGGCCTAGATCCGGAGAGAAGTGTTCTAGAGAGAAAGGATTAATGTTTGAAAAATAATTTTAAATTTAGGTTTTACCCAAGGATTTTCTATTTGAAAGTAGACTGTAAGCACCCAGATGGCAGATCTTTATCTTACATATTTTGGTATCACCCACAGTACCTTATAAATCAGATGCTCAGTAAATATTTTCCAACTGAGAGATTAACATTTAAAGTTTGTATGGAGGGAAGCATTTGTTCTCGAACACACTGCTATGTGCCATAACAGCAGATCTTCCAGCAAATAAATATGGAGAGTTTGCTACCCTATTCATAGCATTGCCAAGCTGTCAAATTATCTTTGAGTGTCTTTCGTTGGTGTGTCCCAAGTTATTTTCTTCCCACTGATGTCATCCACATGGTCTTGTTTTTCTGGTTCTCCTTTGAACGCTTTGATATCCTCCTGCCTTCCTCTAGCTGCTTCCAGCATCCATCATGTTCCCTTTGCTTTTCTGATTTATCACTCCCATTTCCTGCGTGTGTTCCCAGAGTAGTGTTTGCTCCATCAGAGGGATTTCCTTGCGGATGGTTCTGCCCAGAATATGTGATGCAATATGAACAATGGAGAGAATCTGTTCAACTGGACACATCATTTTTTTTTTTTCTATGCCTTCAAGTAAATATGTTATTTATTTCCAAGTTGTACTGCTTAAGCACCCCTATGCTTGGTGCAATTTATCCATGACTGCACTCGTGGAAGAAAGACAATTTTCTTGAATCTTTGTTTATGAAAACTATTTTGACAGTCATTTTAAAAAAAGATATTTCCTTTACTTCTTTTTCCCGCTACCTCTCTCCTTAAAGCACAATCTTTATAAAATGATTTGGAGGTTCCTAAATCATTTATGAAATTTCACCTAACTTTATGAATAGGTAACATAAATGCACGTTATAAAATCCAAAAGGTACAAATAATTTGAAGAGAAAAAAACCACCCTGCCCCCAACTCCAGCCATTGAGCAACCCATCTTATAAGCAAATACTATTAGTTGGAGAATCTCTCCACAGATGAACTATACTTACATAAACATATACATTTTTTAATGTAAAAGGAAGTATACATTAAATATTCTGCCATTTGCTTTCTTAAGATAATTAATATTTGCTAAGAATATAATCCCATTTTAGTACATATAGAGCTTTCTCTTTTTAAAAATGATTGTATAACAACAGACACTGGGGCCTACTTGAGGGTGGAGGGTGGGGGCTCAAGGGAGAGGAGCAAAAAAATAACTATAGGGTATTAGGCTTAGTACCTGGGTGACAAAATAATCTGTACAACAAACCCAGTGACATGAGTTTACCTATATAAAAAAGCTGTACATGTACCCTGAACTTAAAAGTTAAAAAATAAAAACAATAAAATAACTGCATAGTATCCCATTCTGTAGCTGTATAATAATTTCTTTTGCTAGGCACTTACTGATAGACATTTAGAATATTTTTCTCTGACTTTTGCTATTATACACAGTGCTGAAGTAAATATCCTCAAACATATGGCATTTCAGATACATGCAATATCTCTAGGCTAAATTCCCAGGTATTAAATTTTTGCATCAAAGTCAAAATATTGACTAGACAGCTTTAGTCATTATCATAAAAGAATATTCTCAAATAGGTTTTGTTGCTAGTCACAAATTTCTGGAGTAGAGAATCTCTATAGTTTTCCTTCCAACCAGGTGCACCTTATTTTGGCTATTATATACATTCTGAATACTGATGGAATTAGATTAAATTTTCAGTGTTCTCAGAAAGTTTACTATCCAAAATAATACCAATAGTTGTTATAACTAAGGTGAACAGTAACTAAGGTGGTAATTAAGTACTAACTAAGTTGAATAATAACTGAGGTGGATCTGTACAACATGTAAATAATGACAGATAATTAGTTTCCTTTTAACTTTTGATGTACTGAAATTTAAGAATTGAGAATTTTATATAAAGGATTTGCTTTAAATGGATAATTTTATGAGAACTTTTGCCTTCATATGGCACTTAAAGAGACCACTTGGAGAACACTTTAGACTCTAAAATATAGAGAGCATTGGCTAGGCACAGCAGCTCACACCTGTAATCCCAGCACTTTGGGAGGCCGAGGTGGGTGATTCAGTTGAACCCAAGAGTTCGAGACCAGCCTGGGCAATATGGTGAAATACCACCTCTCTAAAAATGCAAAAATTAACTGGGTATGGTGGCGGGTGCCTGTAGTCCCAGCTACTTGGGAGGCTAAGGTGGGAGAATCGCTTGAACTCAAAAGGCAGAAGTTGTATTGAACCGAGACTGCACCACTGCACTCCAATCTGGGTGACAGAGTGAGACACTGCCTCAAAAA
>NW_016805931.1:3654703-3673829 GCF_001698545.2 Rhinopithecus bieti | reverse complement strand
AAAAAAAAAAAAAAAAAAAAAAAAAAAAAAAAAGAGAGAGAGAGAGAGAGAGCGAGAGAGAGTGTCAGAGGTAGATTACCTCTGATATGGCCTCAGATAACCCATCCTGTAAGTAATCTCAAATTGTTACCCTCTTTTTGCCTAAAATGAGTAAGCGGCTTGTCTGCTACTACAGAGACACGTACAAGTGCTGCAGAGGATCTTTTTTTCCTCCCTTATTTTCAGAGAACACAGCCCAGATGCTTGAGGCACAGTTCAGACTATGTTCCACTCAGATAAATCATCCATGCTCTGCCTTGCAGCAATGAAGCAGGCCTAGAAACATTTTAGATGAACAATTCTCTATAACTGATATCACATTAATTCAGACAAAATGTCATTTCTCTCTTTCCATGCTCAGGATGTGAAGATAAGCCATGTTTTTTTTTTGACTCATGTTTACGCTTACTCTCTAGACTTTGATTTATGGTTTTCAGTTGAGTGGGTGCTCTGAGCTTCCTTTGGCCAGTTTCTAAATGTGTGTATCACACAATTAAGCAATGTCAGGCTCACGGTGTAACTGACTTCACATCAAAGTTCCATTATTTGCCACCATGGGCATGAGCCTTTTGTGTCGATGTTTGCAAATCACCTGGAGGTAGAAGTATTTTGAAACTTACACTAAGGTTTTCTCTTTGTGAGAAATCCAAATTGCTTAAATTCAGTGGCTTCCAGAAGTTCAAAGGCTGAGAAGCACCCTCTTTGTACTCATCCATAATAAAGGAGAATATTGAGCCACGTTGGCATACAGTCTTACCATTTGCAGTTGGGGAATTAGGAAGAGCTGGTTATGCAGTCTTCAAATGGCGTTATGTTGAAAAATGGCAATAGAAATGTCCAAGAAGATAGAAACTACTCGAATAAGACCCATAAAATTCTTTTACTCTTTCCCTCAGAAATTCTCATCATTATGATTCATAAAAATTACTGAGTTTAAAATGGACACCTTCATAGTCATATACAGTTTGGCTAAAGAAAGATATTTAACTGAGTCTACCTGGTAACTGAGTAATCATCACTGTCCATCGTGTAGCTTTCCTCTAGTTACCATAAACTGGTTGTAGAGCAAGCCCTTTTACTCATTGGTGTAATTCTAGTCAGCTTGTTTAAAATATGCTTTGTATCAAATATGATTACTGATTTATTAGGATGATTTGGAAGATTAAATGAGATAGCATGTTGCTAAAGCTCTTAGATACATAGTGCTGTCCAAAAAAAAACTGTAATGCTAACCACACATGTGAGCCATATATGTAACTTAAATTTTTTGTAGCTCAGCTTAGAAGATATGAAAGAACAGGTTGAAATAATTTTAATAATATTTACTAATATATTATTAATGTAACATTTAATCAATATAAAAATTACTAATAAAATAGTTTATTTTTTTTATATTAGATATTTGAAACCTGATGGGCGTTTTCTGTTTACAGTAAAACTCAATTTAGAATGACTAGAATGGCCTCTGGTACCCTTTACCATCTGTTCCACGGAATATTGATCCATGACAAACTCTCAGGGAGAAAACAAAATGGGTCTATAATCAAACAAGTATAGGAAATGATATACTGTATTCCACACCCTAGAGATGAACAGTAGTAATGCACATTAGGATATTCAAAGTTCTCATACACTTTGTAATGAATCTATTTGACTTCATTATTTGACCAATACAATAAATTTTCAGGATGATATCTATAATTTCTACAAAGATGATATACCATAGAACACACAGAATTTAATTCTGGATCAAAAGAGGCCTCAGTTTTAAGCTTAGCTCCCCACTACCTACATCTGAATCTTGTTCAAGTCTTCTCTCTCTTTCTCTCTGCACCTCAATTATTTCCTTTGAAAAAATATAAATCAGTGATTTCTCAACCCTGATTATATATCATTGTCACTTGAGGAATATTTAAAATAAACAGAGTACTGAGTTTCCATCTCTAAAGGATCTCAGTCAATAGGGTTGAGACATGGTATGTATATCTGGGGTGTGTGTATGCATGTGCGCACATGCGCAGGTGTATACTGGGTTCTAAAGTGAAATGATCTAGCTGGAAGATGTTCAGGTGAAACTTGTCTCTAAATTTTGGGCAGACACGGGAAGGGAGGAACAATGGCAACACTGAGAAACCAAGCTTGTTTAAGTAAGAAATGCTTGCACAATGAGTAACCAGAAGGTGCTGTGGCATCAGCAGGAATTCTGTGGGGGAAGGATTGAAAACATGTCAAGTTATGTCAAACTGATACTTTCATCAATTACAATGTAGTTAGGATATGGTATAAATCTTTGTTTCAGGCTGTTTCTCCTCAGTGGGAATCATTCTCTGTAAACTGATGAATCTCTGATAAGATTCTTTCTTCTATTTGTGTGTTCTTAAAATAAAGGAGAAAATCAACCCATGCTATCTAATAAGAAATGCTAACAACTTCCTGTGTCAGTTATATTATAGTTAATTTATTTATAACTGCTAACATAGGATATCTTAAAATTTTGTAAAACTAATTATAAATGCAAGGTTTTAGTTTTGGTATGAAGTGATCATTAGCATTTGAAAATGTTATATAACCTTATTTTTCTTCTATTATCTTAGGTTTACTATCTTATCATTATTATCTTTATTATTATTTAGGTTTATTACCTTCTATTATCTTAGATTTAGTTGCCCTTTCCTTGGTTCTACAGACACAACTTAATATATCTTAACCAAACCAATGACTAAGAAGGCTTTTCCTGTACCATGGGATTTTCTGTCATTCTGACATGTATCAGATTGAAACAATCACTCCCCAATTATGCCTATGACGCTAATGATTTCAACAAAGCTACTAGCAGGGAGGGCTTTCCAAACTGCTACAGGACAGCTCCAACAATCCAGCTGACTCTTTTATAGAAATCTCCTGGGACAGAACTTGGCTCTCTCCACCATTTACGGCATATGACACAGGGAGGAGGGAAATTTCTGAGCAACAATCTGAGGACAGATTTGAGGGTATTTAACAAGAGATGCTGAACAAGTTTACAGAAATTACATCTGGGAGGCAACATGCTAAATGTTTTGTCAAAGTCAAATGGCAACTTTGTTTTGCTGGTTATTTGATTGTTTCTGACTCCTGCCTTGGACAGTTTAATCCAAGTCTTCATTGGTAGGATTTTAAAATTTAAATCATTGAATGCTAGTTTCAACTGTTTTCTTCCATTTACATGTACAAAGTCTGAAGAGAAAAATACACAAAGTTTCTAATTAAAATGTATTGACTCTATGATTTTACAAATGTGCAGAAGAACCAAAATATTATGAATATTTTTTCTAATGTCTTATTCATGGATTTTCACAGTGTTTAAAAACTATACATCTCAAAGTAGTAGATCTTTTAATAAGGTATAGTCATGATCTATTATTTTGTAATATCATTTTGTATGTATGCATATGTAAAACAAAGAAGATTTGTATGGATTATCTTCTGATGAGGATAAAGTAGATAACAAAGAAAATAGTATTTTTCACTTCAATAAATAAGATTTTTTCTCATCATAATGTAAATGGTCAAGGAATATCATAATTCTTTCAGTTTACTATAGGCCTTTTAAGGTGCTTTTGTTCCTAAAAGCAACTAATCCAGGAGAGAAGATCTGTAGCAAAACACTCAGAGTAAAAATCATCATGCAATAGAAACAGAATACAAAAGATGTAGATATTGGAGTTTATTAGATGTGACATGAGAATAATTGTGGCTTATATGTTTTTAGAAAACTAAAACCAAATGGAATACTTTCTGCAGAGAATTGGAGTATAAATAAGAAATTTAAAGAAAATTATAGAGCTACAGAAACAATAACTCATGTTAACAACTCCTTAGATGGCTGCAGTGGGCTGAATGATGTCCTCCAAAAAGATATGTCCACATCCTAACATCCAAAGAAAGGGTTTTTGCAGATGTTATTAAGCATCTCTAGATGAGATCATCTTGGATTAACTAGGTGGGCCCTAAATCCAATGACAAGATCTGTATAAGGGACATACAGAGGAGAGAGAAATGGGGTACAGACGGAGAAAGCCATGTGAAGATGAAGGCAGAGATTAGAATTTCACAGCCATAAGCCAAAGAATACTTGGAACCACTAGATTATGGAAAGGGCTTCTTGAGAGAACATAGTCCTGTCATCACCTTAATTTCAGACTCCTAGCCTTCTGAACTGTGGGAGAGTAAATTTCTGTTTTTAAGCCACCAAGTTTGTGTTAATTTGTTATAGCATTCCCAAGAAAGTAACTAATGGTTTAATAATAATTAGACACATGTGAAGAAAAAAATTTTGAGGTAGAATATAGGTCAGTAGAAAATGTCTAGATTGAAACATCAATAACCAGAACATAAACAGAAAAGAGCATGAGTGACATAGTGAAAAATTACATGCATGTAATTATAGTCCCAGAAGAAGTGAAGAGAAAAAGTGGGAGAAGAAACAGTACCTAGAGATAACAGCTAAGAGTTTTTCACCCGTGAAAAACATCAAGCCCGGGATTAAAGAAATTCTGTAAAACCCAAGTCAGAGAGGGCAGGGAGAAATAAAACAAATAGATGCATTTTCACCTGAACAGATGAAAACCAAAGCTAGAAAGAACTCTGTAGTTCCAGTACTTTAGGAGGCTGAAGCACGCAGATCACTTGAGCCCTCAGAGACCAGCTTGGGCAGCATGATGAAACCCCATCTCTACAAAAAAATACAAAAATTAGCTGGGTGTGGTGGCACCCATCTATAGCCCCAGCTAATCAAGGGGCTTGAGTGGAAGAGTCACTTGAGCCTAGGAGTTGAAGGTTGCAGTGAGTGGAGATCACACCGCTGCACTCTAGTCTGGCAACTGAGTGAGATCCTGTATCAAATAAACAAACAAACAAAAAATAAACAAACAGAAAAAGGGAACTAGAGATAAATGTTACATCGCTTTCAAAGGAACCCCAATAAATGAGCAGTCAACTTTTCTGAAGAAATGATGGAATCCAAAAGGCAATGAACATATTTCTTTAACTTATTTGAAGAAAATAACTACACCACCTGGAATTTTATAATTGGTGAAAATATAATTTTATAGACCACCAAAATTGAAAGGATTTTCATCAGCAGACCTAAAAGAATTAAAGAGATTTCTTCAAATAGAAGAAAATAATCTCAAGAAAATACATAGAAATGCAGACAATAATGAAAACAACAATGAAGATAAATACAGGAATACATTAGAAAACATTTCTATTTAATGTTTTAAATTGTTTAAATTTTTATTTTTTTGTAGAGACAGGATCTTGCTATGGCCCAGGCTGGTCTTGAACTCCTGGCCTCAAGCAATCATCTCATTTTCAAATGAACTTCTAATGTAAAGAGTAATAACAGTATTGTGGGGGGTTTGCAATGAGTGTAGAATGAAAATATTTGACAAAATTGGATAAAAGGTGGAAGGGGGCAAATAGGTTTAATGTATTCTAAGGGCCTTGCACTCTCTAGGATGCAGATTGTAACCTCTTGAGTTAATCATTAAAAGAATATTCAATACATTGATACAGGCTTATAAAGAGTTCATCATCTATCAAAATGTCATTATACACACGATTGTGTGTGTGTACATAAGTGTGTGTCTCTATACATTATATATAATATATATAGAGATGGTAGATTTAAATCTAAATATGTCATTAATTATAAGTATAAAATATATAAATATGTATATTTTATATTTTATATAAATTATATATAACATATAAATTAAATTATATTATGTATAAATATATCAATTAAAATTATTGTCAGTAGATTTAAAAATCATATCTGCTTACAAAAGAAACTTTAAAAATAAACTATTGGAAAGGTAAAAGAAAAAGATTAAAGGATATACAAAAGAAACAGTAACTCAAAGAGTGTTGATATGCCTATGTCAGTATTTGACAAAATTTTAATAAATGTAAAGGAAAGTTTACATAGATAAAATGTTTAATCCATCAGAAAAATATAGCAATTCAAACTATATACATAGTGAATAAAATAGTCTCAAAATATGTAAAGCAAAAATGACCAAACTAAATGTAAAAGTAGGCAAACCCACAAATACAGTGAGAGATTTTAAGACACTCCTCTCAGTAACTAACAAAGCAATCAGGAAAAAAATCAGCAAATACATAGAAGATTTAAACAAACTTGATAACTGGATCACAAACTTGACTCAATGGACTTACATAAAACATAACACTCAATATCTGTAGAATACAAATTCTATTCAAGAGCACATGGAGCATTTACCAAACTTGAATACATGCTGGGCCAAAAATTAAGTCTCTACAAATGTGAAAGAATTAAATTCGTAGAGGGTAGGTTCTAAAGTATAATAAAGCTAGAAATAAATAACAAATGATAAATAAGATATCCCTCAAGTTTTTGGAAATTAATATACTTTGGTCATATAGCAAAAATTTGACCAATATATTTAGAAGTGTATTGCTTAATTTCCAAAAGCAATAAACTTGTTGTATCCCTCAAAACATTTTGAGCTAAATGATAGTGAAGATGTGACATCTCAGGAATTTTGAGGTAATGTGAAAGTATTGCTTAAAGGGAAATATATGTAAAATATAAATATAGAGTATGTCTTAAATGCATACGCTAAGAAAAGAATTAAAAAACCCAAATGATCTAAATATACAACTCAAGATGATAGAAAAAGAACAAAAAATTATGCCCGGAGAAAGTAGAAGGAATAAAATAATAAACAGAAGAGAAATGAATAAAAAATAAACAAAGCATAATGTACACTAGAGAAAATAAAAAAACCAAGATTGATTTTTTAAAAAGATAAAATTCAAAACTTTTTCAAGATTAAAAAAGGAAAAACAGAAATATTATAGGAAATATCTCACAAACATTAAAATATTAGTAAATAAAAGAATGTAATGAATGAATTTAACAACAAATTTGAAAATAGAGGTGAATATACATATTTCCTAATACATACATTTCAAAACTGAAACAAAAATGAAAAAATTATTGCTATAATTTATGTTAATTAAATCTACACTTTAAAAGCTACTCTTATAAACAAAAACCAAGAAAACTTCAGGCTCAGATGGCTTAACCAGGGAATTATTTTTAACATTTAGGGATAAAGAAATATCTATCTTACACAAAGTATTTCTGAGAATAGAAAGAAAACTACTCAGCTTGTTTATTATGTAAACGGAGATGCAATATGCTAACAAAATATTAGCAAATCAAATTAAATAATATATGCAAAAGTAATACATCATGACCATTTTGGGTTTATTGTTTTAAAATTCAAAAACCAAGAAGAATGATTTTTTACCACATTATCAACAAAATAATAATCAGATGATCATCTGAATAGATGCAAAAAAAATTTGATAAATTTTGGCAGTCATGATAAAACGCAAAATAAAACTCTTAGCAAACTGGAAATAGAAGAAGACTTTCTTGCTCTGATATAAAAATACATACATTTGGAAACCTAAAACAAATGCCATTCTTGATGTTGAGTTATTGAAACATTTCACCCTATGATAAGGGNTTGTATTTTTAGTAGAGACGGTGTTTCACTGTGTTAGCCAGGATGGTCTCGATCTCCTGACCTTGTGATCCACCTGCCTCAACCTCCCAGAGTGCTGGGATTACAGGCATGAGCCACTGCTCCAGGCCAACAATAGAATTTTATTAGGAGAAATTAAAGAATAGCTAAATAAATAAATAACTAAATAAATAGCTAAATAAATGAAGAGGTTATCATGCTTATAAGGATTAAAAATTTATATTGTTAGCATATTAGTTTTCCCAAATTGATCTATAGAATAACTGTAATCTTAAATAAAATCCAAGCAACTTCACAGGGTAAACTTCAGCAAATTTTGATTCTAAAATGTATATGGAAAAGAAGAGGGTCAAAAATTTTAAAGACAATGTTGAAAGAAGAATAAAGTGGTATGACTGTGTGACTTACACTATCCGATGTTAGGACTTGTTAGAAAGCTACAGTAATTGAGACAATATGCAATTGCCACAGGATACACAAATACACTAATGGGATAAAGTAGTTCAAACCCAGACCGACATCTAAATGGAGAGCTGGCCGGTTTGTGACAAAGGTGGAATTGCAGAGCAGTGAGAAAACAAATCATGCTGGACCGGTTGAATTACTATGTGGAAAAATAGTAACTCTTGACTCCTGCCTCACACCATAGGTAAAATCAATTCTAAGTTAGTTGTAGATTTTTATGTAAAAGATGAAACAACAAGCCTCTATACAATAAAATATACAATATCTGTGAGACCTTATATTAGGCAAAAATGCCTTAAACAGAGAATATAAGGAATAAATAGAAAAGACTAGAAAACTGGAGTGCATTAAAATTAAGAACTTGTCTTTATTAAAATATACCATTACAAAAATGAAAACACAAGTTACTGAGTAGGGGCATATGTTTACTATCTAAAATAGCAGTAGAGGGCTGGGCACAGTGGTTCGCGTCTGTAGTCGCAGAACATTGGGAGGCGGAGGTGGGTAGATTGCTTGAGCCCAGGAGTTTGAGACCAGCCTGGGAAACATGGCAAAACCCTATCTCCACAAAAAATACAAAAATTATCCACTCATGGTGGCATAGCACCTGTGGTCCCAGCTACTAGGGAGGCTGACGTAAGAGGATTGATTGAGCCTGGGATGTTGAGGCTGCGGTGAGCCATGATCTCACTTCTGCACTCCAGCCTGGTTGACAGAGCAAGGTCCTGTCTTTTAAATAAAATAAAATATCAGCAGAGAGTTTATGTCAATAAGAAAAGCACAATACGTTGAGTAACAAAAGTATCCAACGTCATTTGGTACCTGGGAATACATATTAAAATCACATTCCGATACCTCTATGCAAACACTAAAAAGACTAAACTTAGAGAGGGAGAGTATGAGAGAGTCTACTAAAAATTGACAAGGACTTGGAGCAACTGAAACCGTCAAACACTTTTTCCAGGAAGGTAAAGTGATAAACCGCTTTGAAAAAAAAACAAAAAACAAAAAACATTTGGCAGTATACGTTAAAGGTGATCATGTGAGTATTCTATGACCCAGGAATTCCACACCACGAAAGGTCTACATTCTTTCACCAATAGACACTTACCAAAATATTCATAATTCTCCTATTGGTAATGAGAATATCCAGAAATAGACCGTATGTAGATAAAAATATCATGGTATATATGCTCAATAGAACACTATATAACAATGATGGTAATTACACTACCATTTCATGAAATAACATTATAGCCGTAATGTTGAGCAAATCATTCATACTTGCCTGATTTTATCTATAAAAGGTTAAAATACAGGCAAAAGTACTCTATGTGTTGAAAGTCAGGAGAGTGAATATCTTTGGTGGGGAGCTTTGGTGCCTGGAAGGAGGCATGAAAGAGAGTTTTGGAGGTGGTAGAAATATTCTCTATCTTAATCTTTGTGATGGTTACAGAGGCCTGTTAACTTTGTAAAACCTATTTGAGCTGTTCACTTATGATGTGTGCCATGTTTTTCTGTATGCTATACTTAAGTAAAAATGGATTTAAGAAAAAAATTAAAAGGATGGAAGCAAGATAGATAATGAGTGGTTGGAGAGTCTGTGCATTTGAGAGTTACCTTTTTAAAAAAATCATAATGCTTGCACTACATTATGGAAGGGCTGCTTGATGAGGTTTAAAAAGTGTGAGTTTATCTTTCAGACCACAGTTTTTCAACAATGGGCCTATTGATACCTTGGATAGGATAATCCTTTGCTGGGAGAGGCTGTCCTGTCATTGTAAGATGTTTAGCTGGATCCTTGGCCTCTACCCATAAGATGCTGGTATCATCCCTCTTAGTTGTGACAACCAAAAATATCTCCAGACATTGCTACATGTCCCTTTATGGGGACAAAATTGCCCACAGGGGAACCATTTGTCTCCAGGACATGGACTTCTGGTTCTAAAATTTACCAACTCTTGGACTTTTGATGAACATTTCTCCATCTGTAAATGAAAGATAACAACACGTAAAGTTTCATTTCCGCTCTCCCTTTTGTAGGCTAGTTTCAGAAGCCAAGTTCAATTCTTTAGAATGTTTTTAAGTGAAAAAATGTATGTATTTTCTACATACAAGGAAATTGGCAGAGGGAAGGATTTAACATGTAGAAAACACATTTTTACCTTGTGACCAGGCTGTGACTCTAGAGAGAATTGCCCAGCCAACACATGCAACAGAGTTCTCATTCATGGGCTAATGTAAAAATCTATTTAAGAAATTGTCATTTGGGTGTTTAATCAGCTAACCTTAGCTGCAGTATGTTAAAATAAAATAATGCTTGGACCAGAGGCCCTGTGATATTGCTTTTGTTCCTTTTTTGAATATTTTTGTTACATCCAATATTTAACTAATGTGTTTTCACGAATGCTTACTAGAAGTTCCTAGTAGAATACTTAACACACATATATATGTATGAATGTGTATATATACACACATCTATGTGTATGTACATATATATGTACGAACATATATATGTATGTATTCTTGTGTTTCTATGGGTAGAAATTATATTACTGACTTTGAAAATCCAAATTTATTATTATTAAATCATTTGCTAATTTTTAACAATTTTTATTTTAAATTTTCAAAATCATTTTTTATCTCCTTTTTTTCATTTTAAGACTTTTAGCAGATAAATCTCATTGTTTGAAATTTGTATCCTTTTGGGAAACTTTATATGTCTTTATTCTGACTTTGACATCTTGCATCATGAATGCCTATGGGGCAAACTTTTATTTTCCATGATTAGGAGTGCAGACCTCTGGGGGTAGGAACATATGGCTGTAGGGAGAAACAGCACCGATTACTGGAAATCCTTGAAAATGCCAAGCGTCCTAATATCCTGAGAATTTACTTTGCCTTCTCTGTGAAAGTTGTCCAATGCTACACATAATAGACTTCCCATTTGGAATTAGTGTTGTAATAGAGAGAAAACAGGCTTTGAAATCAGGGTGGGGACCTGGTTTTAAAAGCAATTACTGCTTAGTATTTTTATGATTTTAGGAAAGTACTTAATCTCTCTGAACTTCAATTTGCTCATTAATTGATTAGAGACATTATATATTATTTACTTTTTTGAGTTAAACTAATACATGAAAAAATACACAGATCTGAGTGGGCACGGTGGCTCACGCCTGTAATCCCAACACTTTGGGAGGCTGAGGCGGGTGCATCACCTGATTTTGGCAGTTCAAGACCAGCCTGACCAATATGGAGAAACCCTGTCTCTACTAAAAATACAAAATTAGCCGGGTGTGGTGGTGCATGCCTGTAATCCCAGCTACTCGGGAGGCTGACGCGGGAGAATTGCTTGAACCAGGGAGGTGGAGATTGCAGTGAGCCGAGCTCACGCCATTGCACTCCAGCCTGGGCAACAGGAGCAAAACTCTGTCTCAAAAAAAAAAAAAAAAAAAAAAGAAAGAAAAGAAAAAAAGAAAAAGAAAAGAAACATACATAGATTTGTACCCGATACATGTAGATATGCAATAAGTGTAAACTGTCTCCCTGTCCATTGGAATAACCCTTGTAGCCCTAGAAGGTGTTCCTGTAGCCTGATTACTCATGTTCTGGCTCTGCTTTTCTCCCTTAATAGTTTTTGCTCAGGTTCCTTTTTTTCATTAGCTCACTGTGGGTGTTGCCATCTGTCTTAGTTCAGCTGCCTTAACAAAGTGCCACATGCTGCTTATAAATAGTAGAAGTTTATTCCTCAGAATCCTAGAGGTTGGAAGTCTAAGATGAGGGTGCCAGCGAGGTTGACTTCTTCCATTTTCTTGCATCTTCTCATTGTATTCTCACAGGGCAGAAAGAGAGCAAATGACTTTCTGGCCTCTTCTTATACGGGAACTAATCTCACTCATGAAGGTTCCACCCTCATGACCTAATTATCTCTGAAAGGCACCACCTCCAAATACCACCATATCAGGATTAGGGTTGCCACACATGGATTTTTGGGGAGACAAAAACATTTAGTCCGTTAAACCTTTCTTTTCACTTTTACAGGTTAATTAACTTAGATGAAGGGAATCAATGTTGTTTCTGTCAAACTATATCTACTAATTTCCCTTTCCGTTGAGAGGTAACTATATATTCTTTTATTATGAAATTCACTTTAATTTCCCCTTTTTTTCAATAGTTAACTTGCTCTTACAGACAAGTTGAGTGATATTTTTCCCTCTGCATTTGAGCAATAGTTTTACCAGATAAGGAAGAGTACTGCTATTGCCTATTTTTCCTTCTATATGGAAGGGGGTCGGGAAGGAATGCAAGGCTCTGAGGGTGACTTCCAGAGACACCTGTGGTCCCTAGGATAACCCAGACACTTTACATAAGCACTGATGTCTCTGGGTAAAAAACATAGACTCAGCCCAGTGCAGTGGCTCATACCTGTAATCCCCGTGCTTGGAGAGGCTGAGACAGGAGAATCGCTTGAGCTCAGGAGTTCAAGACCACCCTGGGCAACATACAGAGACCTTGTCTCTATTAAAATGTGTATATCTTAATCTCATATATACATATATATATATATATATATGAGATTAAGCTGACATCCTTAGACTTGTGGTTCCAGGATGTATTTCTCACAAATCATAATTTTCTTTAGCAACACAAGCTGATGGGTAAAGAAGAATGAGTTTGCTGTGCCGTGGGTAAAGAAGAATGAGTTTGCTGTGCTGTGGGTAAAGACATCAAACCAAAGTATTCTAGGTGATTAAATAAGTATCACATGAAAAATGAATCTTAGGATAACTGCATTTTATTTGTTTGCTGTTGTTTTGTCTTTTTTGTTTTTGTTTTTTTCCTTTTTATAGAAAACTGCATTTTAAAGTTGATCTTCATGGTTTTAAGGAGAAGAATAAAGAAGAGAACACTCTTTGCCTAATTACAATTTGCCTGCAGCTTGATGCTATCTTTGTGGGTGTTTGCAGCAATTGTTCCACACCTCCTGGGCTGCCAGCCCTGGTACACTCAGCTTCTTATGCTAAAGCTCTTACTTAAGTCATACAAAGGAAGCAGTTCCTTAAGAAGCACATGTACTGATTTGAGAAATCCATGGAAATGTGTGTGTGTTTGTGTATGTGTGTGTTTAAAGTCAAAATATATTTTATTCAAATACTCAAGGTTAGTTATTTTCAAATAAGCAAAATGGAAAAGATAATGACTACACTTTATTATGTAAAAAAAGCAAAAAAAAAAAAAAGATGAACTAAAATATAAGTTTTAGAGATTGGAATATATTTCTCAGAGGGATATGACTCAACTGCTTAATTGTTAAAGAAAAAAATTGCATTTAAGTTAATTTGACGGGAATATTTAAAAGCTATTTTGAAGTAAATTTTAAATTGAGCAAGTTTTAGAAAAAATCTCTTGAAAGAAATTCAAGAAAGTATGAAATGAGGTTCTTTTGGTACGAAGGAGTACTTTGATGACTGAAGAAGTATGGTGTTTTCTGAAATAATGCAAAGTTTTCTTGCTTTCTGAACAATACATCTTTATGGTTATGATAGCCATCTTTGTTTGAGCTGCAGATGGCAAATGCCCCAGAGTGATAGTACAGAGCAAAGTCTGCTCCTTACACTCAAAGCTTGAGGTGATGGAATAAAACCCTAGCAGGGGAATGAGGTAATGGGATAAAAACCCAGGGTGCTTTGTAACATTGTTCAATTAACATCATCAGCCTCACAAGTAGTAACAGTAGTAATAGTGGTGGTAGCTATAGTAACTGCCATTTCTTCAGCTATATGTGTAACCCTTCTTTTTCTCCCAATACCTCTCTAAGGTAAATATTAGAAACCACAGCTTACAGATAATGACCTCCTAGTAGGTGGCATAGCAAGATTTGGACCTAGGTAGACCTTCCTTAATCTGAAACTCTGATGTGCATTCTCTTTCCCCTCTATCATACTTCCTCCATTATATATATTACATACAATAGCATCTACTCCATATTGTCTGTATTATTTAAACATTCTTTTAAATAAATATCTTTTTCTACTGCCTCAGTCATCTGTAGATCTGGACTGAACCAATCAAGCTTCTTCAGTGAGATGGTTAGAGTTGGCCATGTTTGAAGGAAAACTGGTCAGCTAATCTTAGGGGAACAGTAAGGGATCCAGAAGCAGGCAGTCAGAAGGTGGAGTTCCACCTGGTCTGGCCCATCACTCCTCCCTCTTCTTTCATTTAGAAAGGAATGGAGAAATAGGAGGATTACAATGGAAAGACAGCCAGTCACCAGGAAAGACTTTTCAGTTGGCACAAACCCTGAATGATCCTGTGGTTATGTATTCAACTGCCCATGAAGGTACTGCTATACTCACATATGTGTGCAGGCAGTTATTTTGTCTAATGTTATGCTTTTCACTAATGGTGGTATTCCACTGGAGGCACCATGGTGCTTTATTGATCCTGCCCCAGTAAAATTTTTAATTAATGCAAGTAATCTTCCAGAAGGCTGCCATTCAAGATTAGGAGGAAAATTGGATTATTGTTTTCTTTTTTTGTTAACTTGAGTACTAATGGCATATACTGACTCTTAAGTTCAACCAAAGTACATGCTGTATTAGTGATAATTAACTTGTTTTAAGTGTAAGCAGATTTCGGAACTTATTTTATTACATAAGGAGGTTAACGATGATGAGGTAGAAAATTCTGGCTATCTTAAAGGCCAAGGTAAAAGAAGAATTATTGTTTTAAAAACTTTCTTCCCTCTAACACAATTATATCCCTGGAAAGATGCTCCAGCAAGTTGTTTGAAAGAGGTAAGAAAGAAAGGGAACATATTAATGCAGGACCACTCTGAATCCCAAAGTCAAGGTGCAGAAGTCAGGGGGTGTGTTAAACTGAGATTTAGAGGCAGCTTCTCTGTTATTTATCTCATCTCAATATTAGGAAATTATCAGTTTCCTATTGTTCATTATACTTTCCTCTCATCATTTGTCCTCATCCCTCTGGGGAGGTCTTAATTTGAAGTAAATGATGTATGTTTGGTGGAGGGGGAAGTGGTAGTCCATGATAACGGGATTACTTTTATCCCTGTTCAACTACTTTATTTATGAATGTTTTCACTTGGAACTGCATTTTTGGGGATAACCCCTGTGTTAGAAGTGAAATGGAATAAATGCAGGGTGCTTCGCTGCTATTTCCAAAAATTGAGAAAGGTTTTTCTTTTAACTATGTTCCCATTTTCTGTGCAAACTATAATGCACAAAGAGATGAAACAAAGAATCTTTTAAATATCACATTAGGGGCTGGGTTCAGTGGCTCATGCCTGTAATCCCAGCACTTTGAGAGGCTGAGGCAAGAGGATCACTTGAGCCCGGGAGTTTGAGACCAGCCTGATTAACACAGTGAGACACAGTCTCTACAAAACAAAAACAAATAAACATAAAAATTCACATTAGGTCTTAGACAAAGTATTTTGTTAAATTGCATTTCATGATCTGGCAATAATAGGTCAAAGGACAAGACTCTAAACATAGATTCCATCGAAATATTGACCTGACCAAAAAATTCCTGGTTGTAACTGATGACCCACTTGGAGAGAGAGAAGCAATCAAGAAATGATTGTAGTAGGGGACCCTTTAAATGCTGTTAAAGCATTTGACTAGTTTGCATCTTTAGCAATTATGACTCTATGAGTGGATCAGTGTTGTTGTGGAACCTTCAAAAGTATGAATGCCAGTTGTCACATCTCCATCACCCACAAGCAACCGAATACTAATGGTATTTTGGAAGATCTAGGGTGAGACTTGGGGGCTCTCTGCTTTGAAGAAATTCATAGGTAACTTTGGTGGTCAGCCTCTTTGAATTTTGGTTTCATCACTTATTAGCTGTGTGATTCTGGACACATCTTTTAACCTCTATGTACTATAATTTCCTCAGCTGATTACATGGAGTAATACCTATTAAACAATAAGCTATTATATTAGAATGTATAAATAAAAATAGCTTCAAATAGTCATTTGGTTCATGGTTTTAAAGTCTCATCAACATTACACCTAGTATTCACAGTGACAGTTGCAGAATAAATGCGGTTAGTTACCCTTGGGACTAAAAATAATTAACTATTCCCCATCCAGAATGCAGTGGTGGGGGAAACTTCCCAAGGGATTTTTAAAACTTATTCCAGCCTCCAAGTATTTGTTGTTACACAAGACTGCACAGTTTACTAGAGCACCATGGTTATGCACATAGACAAAACACAGAGTGCCTGGGATTTTTACTCTGATTTGTACTTTTTAAATATGTGACTTTGTACAAATAATCTAACCATTCTCCCTGTGAAATGGAAGCTTCCTGGGACAGGGATTTCATTTGCCTTGTTCTCTGATGTATATTCAGCTCCTAGAAGAATGTCTACTACAATATATTGACTGAATGGATGTCTCAATAAGTGACAAGCCAGGTAATACTCATATTGGCCTAGGACCTAGTAGGTGCTAAAATATATTCTATATATACCATAATATAATCAGAAATCATTAAGGTAGCCAAATCTACTGGCCTTGATATAAGTGAGAATACTATAATATCAGTTGCAATTATTGAGACCCAGTAGTTAAGACTTACTATTAACTGCTGTGACAGATGAGCACCTCCTTAATACTTTCCATTGTTAAATACAGTTTTCAAGCTCCTGACAAAATACGAGAGTGCTAGTTTTTTTCTCTTTGGCCCTTGTCTACATCTTATCGCCGCCTATTCTTCATCTTTCTCTACCTTGCTCTGGAGCTGACCATTATGAACTGTATCCCCCTGGCACCTGTGCCCTTTGCTAAACTTTAAGTTTGGCCCATGGCATATAGAAATCAAAAAGTGCCTTCTACAGCCAGAGCTCCTGTCAAGCAGCCCTCTTCCCCATTTCCGTCTCTGCAGGATTTGGTAACTAGTCAATCCCCTTACTGCTTTTGAGCTAGGACTGGTAACAGCTTCCTGTTGGCACTGGTCACTGAGTCATTCATCACATATGGCTAGTTCCCTAACACCACCAACATCTCTGTACATGTTCCTTTCACTAGTTATGTTAATTAAACCTTTTAAAGTGTGCCATTTGTTTTCTGCTGGACTTGATCAACAATAAACATTGTCATTGTCCTTCACTGACAATAAACATTGTCATTGTCATTGTCCTTCACTTAAAGAACTAGCTGTGCATCATCCTGGGCACTGAACAGGAGATGCTGAGCACATTTCCCCTTCCTTACATTGTCTAAGCTAATACAGCCTTGTGAGTGGTAGAAATTACAAGAGCACTGTGCCTTAGCAGCCCCTGGAAATGACTACCTTTTAAATATGAGAACACACAGAAGTTGCAGGAACAGTCAAGAGTGTGTGGGTGGGATAAAGGGGAGGGGGAAATGGTTAACGAATGGTTAGTTCTCTGCTCACAAAGGGGTAAGGAAGTCATCACCTATCGTCTCCCCTGACACTTCTCTTTTTTGCAACTTGGAAATCACTAAACCATGAAGGAAACTGAAAATATATACTTGTTGCATATGCAGATATATGTTCATTTGTTCTTCATTCAGGGGAGTATTTGGGCTATTCACATCCTAAATCTATGACATCTATCTGTGTTTGTGTTTATAATGTTATATCAATGCATTGCTTTAGGATATTTAAAACATTATTTCATATACAAGTAATGACGATTTTGGGGGTGATTTAGAAGTAGATTGTATTTTTCATTTTCAACTCTAAAATACATCAGGCCAATAATTATGATTGAACTATTTTATATCCATTAAAACACACTAGAGTGATGAAATCTTTTTGTGTGTATTCAATTCCCTTCCAAGTTCACATCAGATCTTGTTCTGCATTAGCTGGTCCATATTCAAATGCATATCACAGCTCCAGGTTTAGGTTTGAAGGCATATTCTATTTCAAACACTGAATAAATGTTACTAGACATTTTTAAGTAAATGCGTTTTAGCTGCAAGGTGTAGCAGAGACAAACTGCATGGACAGTAGACAGAAAAATGTTTGAAAGAAATAATAGTCTAGACAAAGAAGACATTAGAAATTTGAAGGAAATCAGTGAAATTAAAGCCAATGAGATTAACTGGGAATAATTTGTGGACAGATTGACTGGTGTTCTGTGTAGTTTCAGATTGTAGTAACAGAGGTAGCCAGCTTTAGCGGAGAAATTGATTAGTAAATTGTGTGTACAAATTACTACTTATTTCCTTTAGCTACATATATGAAAACCTCAAAGAGATAAAAAACAACCAACCAAGATTATATTAACAATGCCAAGAAATGTGACACTTTATTTTTTAGGCAAGAGGGAGCCATTAAATGTTTTTAAGCAAGAGAGTGACATGATCTTTGTAGTACTTTAGTATAGAATTATTTGAAATGGTGTATACGATGCATTGAATGGAGGATATTCCGGATGGACAGATTAATTAGGGAATTGTTTCAACGATTCAGGCATGAGGTAATGAAGGCCTACATGAAAATATTTAGCAGAATAGATGGAAAAGGGAGGATTACGTAAAAGGAGAAGTGACCAAATATGAACATAGATGCAAGGAAGTGAGTGTAGGGGAGAGAAAGAGGCCAAAAATATTTCTGAGATATTTTAGTCCCTATGGTGAGAACAATGATGCAGTGAAAATAAAGGGAGGCCGGGCGCGGTGGTTCAAGCCTGTAATCCCAGCGCTTTGGGGGGCCGAGACGGGCGGATCACGAGCTCAGGAGATCGAGACCATCCTGGCTAACACGGTGAAACCCCGTCTCTACTAAAATTACAAAAAAAAAAAAAAAAAAACTAGCCGGGCAAGGTGGCGGGCACCTGTAGTCCCAGCTACTCAGGAGGCTGAGGCAGGAGAATGGCGTAAACCCGGGAGGCGGAGCTTGCAGTGAGCTGAGATTCGGCCACTGCACCCCAGCCTGGGCGACAGAGCAAGACTCCATCTCAAAAAAAAAAAAAAAAAAAAAAAAGAAAGAAAAAAAAAAAAATAAAGCCCCTTGAAAGTAAAAAAAAAAAAAAA
>NW_016805931.1:3647557-3654383 GCF_001698545.2 Rhinopithecus bieti | reverse complement strand
AAAAAAAAAAAAAAAAAAAAAAAAAGAAAAAAAAAAAAAAAAAAAAAGGGAAATTACAAAGGGGAGTTGGGAAGATTGGTGAGATGGTGGACTCATTGTAAACCAGCTGCATCTGAGAGGTTGGCAATGTATGTTATCAGTGCAGCAGTTGGGAGTTTTGATGTGGAATTTGAAAAAAGGATTTGGAAGTATAGATGTCAACCTGAGAATTATATGCCTAGAAGTAATATGTTAACCAATACGTGCTGTTGAAAGCACCAAAGAAGTGAATATTATGCAGAAAAAGAATGAGGTAAGAGTGGAAGAAAAACCTTTGGAGAATTCTTATCAGTTGAGAACATGAGAAAAAACAAATGCAAAGAGCTTACATTCCATTTTAAGCTTTAAAAGTACTTCCTCATGCATTTCCTAATTTGACCAACAAGATAACCCAGAGAGGGCAAATGGTAGTAACCATGAGAAAAGAATGCCTAGATATGTCAAGTGACTTGCCTAGGGTAACCTAGTAAGAGGTAAATAGAATCAAAACAAAAGTCCAGGCCTCTTGTCTCTTCTGCCGAGCACACCATGCTGCCTTCACAAGCCAACGTACCTCAGAGAGACTCTTAAAATGAGAATTCCTGGGCCCTGAAGAGTCTGCAAGCTGTAAGTCTGAATAAAGAAGGCCTGAAGAGGGAGGAGAGGCCAAAAAGGCAGAGCTCCATGTGATTTCAGGAAAACTACCTTTGTTTACACACCAAATTTTAACCTCATACTTCATTTGCACATGGGGTTCCCCTAGCCAAAACCTGAGCAAAAATCACAGACTCAAACATTCCTTGATGCCTTTGAGCTATTTCTAAGAGGGACTCACCTTCTCAATAGTATTGAAATGATTCTCAATAGGATTGAAATGATTCTATAAAAACTTCTTATATTTTACTAAAGAAATAGTACACCTTAATTAAAAAAAAAAGAAGGAAGTGGGGGGCATTTTGTATATCATTTTTATCTCTTGCATTGTGCTGTTCTAAAACAGTCTATGGGAGATAGTCTCAAGCCTGAGGGGCAGGATATCAATATTGTATTATTCTAAAGAGGGCATAGCATGAGGTCTTAAGAGTTGAAAAGAGTTACTTTGTCTCTTTTAGCATATAACTTACAGAACATGGTCTCAATATTGAAGCAGAAAAGATCCTTGGTACTGACATCATGATGCATCCCAAAAAGATTTTCAATAGGATAACAAAATATATGCATACATAAAAATATTAGGTCACTTCCCTGGAATGCATAAAATGCATTTTGAGTTTTGCCGAGTGATATGTTTAGGCTTTGTGTCCCAATCCAAATCTCATCTTGAATTGTAATCCCCATAATCTCATGTTGAGAGAGGGACCTGGTGGGAGGTGATTGGATCATTGAGGCAGTTTCCCTCATGCTGTTCTCATGATAGTTAGTGAGTGAGTTCTCATGAGATCCGATGGTTTTATGAGGCAGGTTTTCCTGCTCTTGCTCACTTTCTCTCACCTGCCACCATGGAAGACATGCCTGCTTCCCCTTCTGCTGTGATTTTAAGTTTCATGAGGCCTCCCCAGCCATGCAGAACTGTGAGTCAATTAAACCTCTTTGTTTATAAATTACCAAGTCTCAGGTAGTTTCTTTATAGCAGTGTGAAAATGGACTAACACACCAGGCTTTTCACATTTCCTTTATTTTGTGCCTAATGCATTCTTAGAATTTAGCTTATTCATACTGATGTGTTAAAAAAAAAAAGGAACTCTTGTTGAACTTCTGCTGTAGTTTAGAAATTATCGTGGAGATCAACTCTGGGTTCCATGGAGACATAGATTTGAAATATATTCTTATATACTTAAAAGTTAATAAACTGTCTCCCTTACGTGATATAAAGTATATGGAAAAGCTCACTCATTGGAAGGAAGGAGCCAATTCATTATAGAGAAAGACCCCTCAAAGGATTAGCTGCATGAATCCAGTGTCCAACTGTTTTTTAAAGACCTCAAAGCTCTAGGTGGGAGGAAAGGATGCTAATATTTTCCAAGAGTCAGGGGCAGGACTAATGTCTTTGAATTTGGTATTGAATTTCATTCTCCAATCAATTTTTAAAAGTAGGAATTATTACGAGAATTTTACACACAGAGACAGTAAGACTCAGAGAAATTGAGTTACAAATCCAATTATAAGTAGGGCACTTAGAAATTGATCACTGCAAAGACTGCTGTCTTGCTGCTTCTAAGCAGAATCTGAGAGTGGTGACAGACAGGGAAAAGCCTGTCTTCTTGATTGGCCTCTGTGATAACCATGGTTTGATCAGAGAAGCAGAAAAACTGAGTAGAACATATAACAAGGTGTTTATCATCGGGATTTAAGGTAATGCAATTGAGGAAGCTGATTTCCCAGTCTCTGTGTGGTTGTGTCTGGTGCTGAAACCTAAAGTTCAGAGGGCAGGTAGTGGGGAAGGGCAGACAGACAAGAGGTGGGGAAGTCAAAGTCAAGGTGGAACCTACAAGACAGAGTTGGAACCCACACGGATGGTCTGGAACTCCTGTTAGTCTCTCATCACCTCCATGATGAGAGTTGCTGAGGGAGAAGTGGGTGCCCTTCATCACAGGGCTAAACATGTACTTGACCTTGAAACAGGAAGTTTAGCAGGAGCATGTAGGGACTGTGAGCCCAGATGCTGTATTTTTAGTCACCACAGTCAACAAGAAGCGACACTAGGGAGCCACACACAGACCTCCTGAGGATAAAGCCACACAGCCGCTCCTCCACCTGGACTTTCCAACTCTTAAGCAAAATGTTTCCCATGGCCCAGGCTAACATGGAACCATGGAGCAGAGGGACTCCTGGGAAAAGATGATAAACTAGGTTGTGCCCTACACTTCTTGTCCCTTCCCTCTTACTCATAAATACATTTTAGAATGCAAATAAGTGTAGAATTATGTACACAAAGTAAATAATTTGCAGTTATTTGGTAGTTCAGCAGTTATTATTATTAAAATATGACATTCCATAGCTGGCCTAGCCTTCCCACCTACATCAATCTGCATGCTGTCATTGAACAATATATATAACTTTATTATTTAGATTCCCACCCTAATAAATGTATCTTTCCCTCCCTAGTAAATGCCATACTAATATTATGATTTTTTAAACAGGCAATATAAAACAACTATAGAAGAAACAGAATTGAATGAAAAATCTGGGGAATTCCAGTAGGACAGATTTTATTCAGTTGATCTCCTTTGGATTCAATTGACTATCATAAAGCTATGTCTTTATTATTTTGTCTACTTTTTAGTTTTAAGTTTTTGCTTAGACAAAATGTTGCTATGTAAAGTATAGCTTCTCTTGGGAAACTGTATAGGGGTAATATGCCAAGTTTTAACTTTGTAAGATGTGTCAAATTATTTTTCAAAGTGAATATAACGATTTTCACTCCCACCAACAAAGCATATTGGATCCCCTTAGTTTACATTCTGTACAATATTTAAAATGATAAGACTTTCAAATTTTTGTCATTTAAATAAATATAAAATAGTATGTCATTGTGGTATTTGTTTGAGTACTAATGAAACTGAACATATCTTTATATATTTATGTTGGCCTTACAAAGCTATTATTTATTTATTCCTGTCTTTTGCCCATTTTGTATTGGGTAGATGGTATTTTCTTATTGAAATGTATGAATTAGATATTCTTGAAATAATCCTTGAAAAATGTGTTGCAAATCACTTCTTCCGAGTTATGCTTACATTTTAATTTTCATTTTTCAGTGAAGACTTAACTTTAATTAAATCACACGTATTAATCTTTTTTCTATAGTTAATACTTTTATGCCTCATTCAAAAATTATTTCCTACTCCACAGCTAGAAATTTTCATCTAAAATGTGTTTTACCTTTAACCTCTAAATTCTTAATCCATCAGGAAGTCATTTCCATGTATTATTTTATAAAAATAAATATGTCAACAATGTTTCAGCTTTGTTAAAGAGTTTCTTCTTTTCCTAGGAATCTGTCTTGCCATCTTTTTCATATTAAAGCTATGTTCACACATGGTTCTGTGGGGCTCTGTTCTATTCTATTGTTCAGTTTGTCTATCCCTGCACCAACACAACAACGTCTCCATCACTATAGTTTTATAGTAAGTGTTGGTTGAGTTAGTAATTTTGCCTTCTTTTTTTGATAATGTCTTAGTTAATTTGGGCTTTTTGCATTTCAATATAAATAGATCAATTTTCCACCAAAGATTTTTTTTTTGCAATTTTGGGTAGATTGCATTACTTCTATAGATCCATTCGGAAAACATTGAAACCCGTATGCTCTGAAGTCTGCTTATTCATGAACAGGAGCTATTGTTCTATTTTCTTAGGGCTTCTTAATACCATTTAGAAAAAAGTATAATTTTCTGCATGTAAGTATTTCATACCTTTTGTTAGATTTACTTTGGGTATTTCTAGTATTTTGAGTAATTTTTTACAATTGCATTTTCTAATTTCTTACTGGGGCACAAAACTGCAATTGATGAGTATTTTTAAATTAGACCCTATGTCTTATGACCTTAGTAGATTTTCATGTTATTTTTATTATTTATCTATGAATTTATACTCAGAATACCATAATATTTATTTTTCCAGTCATATTGGACTGGTTCTGTAAAATGTTGACTATACATGGCAATAGTAGACATCTTTATTTTTGTTTTGTTTTTAAAGTAGATGCTTCTGATATTTTCTAGTCTAGAATGATGTTTATTCTGTTTTCTGTAGATATACACGATCAAGTTAACCAAATTGTCTTAGTTTACTGACTTCTTTTTGATCTAAGGATAGATGCTGAATTTTATAAAACACTTTTCTACATCTGTTTAGATAATCATATTTTAAAATCTGTTAATAGTTTGAATAACATATATAATTATGTTAATTAATATATATTTTTCCTAAAAACTGTCCTTTCATTCATAGAGTAATCCCAACCTGGATTTCATATATTATCTTTTAGGATTTTCGTACCTATTTTCATGAACAACAAGGTGTTACAATTTTTCTTTCTCGTTTTGTCCTTATCTGGTTTTATATCAAAGTTATGCTGGTCTTACAGAATAAGCCATAATTTTCTTTCTTATTTTCTGTTCCAAAATGTTTATTTGAATTTGGCATGATGCGTTCCTTAGAAGTTTTTTGGAACCTACTTATAAAATTCTGGGGACCTGATATTTAACTATAGGTTCAAATATTTTTAATAGTTTTAGCAACATTCATATTTTATTTCTACTTGAGTTTCTCTTATCAAATTATACTTTTCTTAGTTTGTTTTGGTTAAATGTTATAATTCATAGGGAAAAATTGTAAACGATGGTCTAATATGCTTTCATCTTGGCCTTACGTTTTTGTCCTGACCCCTCCATATTACACAGTGTATTATTTATTTTGTGTTTTTCTTTTTTGTTTTCTCTTTCTTTTTTGCTCAGTCTTACAAGGAGTTTACTTAGAACCAAATTTAGTTCTATTAATTCTCTCTATTGTACCTTTATATTCTATTTCATTGATATCTGCTCTTTTCTATATTATAGCCTTCTTCCTGCTGTGTTTGGATTTATTCTATCTTTCTACATCCTTTAATGTTGGAAAATTAACTTTTTGGTCTCTTTTTTCTTTTGTAATATAATGATTTAAAGGTAAGCAGATTGCAAAACACTGCCTTCACTGTTTCCCACAAGTTTTAACATGTAGACCCTTTGTTACCCCTCAGTTCTAGCTTTTTGTGTTTTGTTTTTTAATTTCCACTGAAGTTTCTTCTTTGACCTATGGATTCAGTAGAAACAAGTTAATGAAATTCTCAATAGTGGGAGTTTTTTAAAATTTATCTGTGTTATTAACTTCTCATTAATTGCACTTCATCAGAGAAGCTGTTCTGTGGGACACCTTTGAAATGTGTTGAGACTTGCTTTGTGGCCTCATACACAGTCTGGTTTTAAAATATTCCACGTGTCCTGGAGCAGGACAAGTATTTTCTAATTTTTGGATGCTGGTTTTATATATGGCCATGGCCATGAGATCGAGCTTGTTGGATGCATTGTATTCTTCTTTATTTTTGTTGATTGATTGATTGATTGATTGATTTTGCCTGTAGCTATCAATAATAATTAAGAGAGGTGTTTTGCAACTTCTCATTATGTGGGTTGATTTGCCAAATTTTTGTGTAGTTTTAATTTTTCCTACCTACATTTTTAAGGCTATTTTGTTACAGCTATCATTGTCTAGACCAGTCGTAGTTTCTTACTGAAGTTAAGTCTTTTATCGTTGTATGGCTACTCTCAATACCCCAGGAATTTTCTCTTTTCTTAAAGGATATTTGGCGTACGTACCAGATAGTTACTACAGCTGACTTTTGGTTATGATTTGCCTCATATGTCTCTTTTATCTGTACATTTTAATCTCATTAGTTTCCTTATTCTTTATGTTATATTTATTGTTTATATTATATATAATATATATGTCATTTATATTATATTGTTTATATTTTCTATAAAAGCATCTAACCAGATTTTTAAAACATTCTATCTGATAATAACTTAACTGGTGAGATTATGTTTACATATATATGTGTGTGTGTGTGTGTGTGTGTATGCCTATATAATTGGTGGCTTATGTATACTGTATTTATTGCGATTGTGATATTTAGAGATAACTAAATTTATTATGATTATTGGGAAATCTGGAATTTTTATTACCGTCTTACTTTTAAATTTTATTTGTCTTGCTTTTCCTAGGGTTTTATTTTTCCCTTTCTTGCCTTTTTTTTTTTTTTTTTTTTTTTTTT
>NW_016805931.1:3509261-3647460 GCF_001698545.2 Rhinopithecus bieti | reverse complement strand
TTTTTTGCTCTTATGCCAGTTCTTTCCTCAAGTGATCTAGAATTTATATATCTACTCTAGGAATATATTCCTATTCTTTTAGTCATTGCCCTTGCATTTCACCATGCTTATTTAATGTAACAAGGTAAGAAATTGAACAATATTTTGACACCTTCTCCCTGAAAAATGTAAGACTTTTATAACACTTTAGCTCCAATTTACCATCTTCCCGTGTACATCTCACTGTTGCCCGATATTTCAGTTCTGCCCCTTTTTAACCACATAATCAGCATTAGTAGTATTATTGTCCATAAATGTTAGTTTATTTACTCACCTTTCCTTCTTTCATTACATACCATCCTTCTTAGACCATTTTATTTTTTTCTTAAAGTACTTCCTAAGTTCCCTTGCAGCAAGTCTCCTAATGGTAATCTGCCTTCCTTTTAGATTATCTGTAAACATCAAAATTTGCCTTCGTTCTTGAATGATGGTTTTCTGGGTACACAGTTCTAGATGGAGAACAAGTTTTGGCTTTCCTGATAATTATTCCACTGTCTTCTGCCTTCTATCTTTGCTCTTGTGAATTCTGCAGTTACTCTCTCCCTTTGTGTTCTGCCCTCTCTCTGCTTCCTAGAAGTTCTCTTGGTCTGTGGTATTCTGCAGTTTCAGCAGAAAACAAAAATTTATTTTTATTTATCTTGCTTCAATGTGTTGAGCTTCATTGATTTATATTTTTGACCAGACCTAGAAAACTAGATCCATTGTTTGTTTTATTTATTTATTTATTTATTTATTTATTTATTTATTTATTTTATTTTTTTTTTTTTGAGACGGAGTCTCGTTCTGTGGCCCAGGCTGGAGTGCAGTGGCTGGATCTCAGCTCACTGCAAGCTCCGCCTCCCTGGTTCAACGCCATTCTCCTGCCTCAGCCTCCCGAGTAGCTGGGACTACAGGCGCCTGCCACCTCGTCCGGCTAGTTTTTTGTATTTTTTTAGTAGAGACGGGGTTTCACTGTGTTAGCCAGGATGGTCTCGATCTCCCGACCTCGTGATCCGCCCATCTCGGCCTCACAAAGTGCTGGGATTACAGGCTTGAGCCACCGCGCCCGGCCGTTGTTGTTGTTTTAAACTGCCTCCTTTCATTATCTCTATTTTGTCCTATTGGGATTAGATTAGATGTAGTTTATACCTGCTTATCGATCCCATATGAATTGCAGTCTCACTTTCATATTTTCCATCTACTTTGCAGCATTCATTCTGAATAAATATTCCAGCTATATATTTTAATTTATTCACTTTCTTCAAATGTTGATTTTTTATTTGCCTGTTCCTCTTTTGAAATTCAACAATTATATTTTCATTTCTACAAACTCCATGAGTGTTTTTTTGTCTATCCATTTTGAAAGTTTCCTATTATTCATTCATTTTTCTAATTGTATCTTTTACTTCCTCTGATATATCCTATATAGTCCTTCTATAGTATGTCTAACAATTCCAATATCTACAGTCCTTGCAAATGAATCTATCTGTTTTTTCTTTTTATGCTGTCTTTCATTCATAGTGGCTTGCCTTCTAGTATTTCCTATAATCTTTGTCAACTTGTCGATCTCATTTTGTGATAGTCCTTAAGGATACTTAAGGGGTTGCTTTCTACTTTTGCAGGCAATGTATGGGTACACCCCTTATGAATGCTGGTTGAGAGCAGGTGTGCCATGTTATAATTCTCTAACACCTAGCTGTTCCAAGGTTTATTGTGCCCACAGCAGTGTTGCTATAGTGATCCATCTCAAGGCAATTGCTCCCACGTGCCTTGGCTCCCAGCTGTGCCAACTCTCCATTGCTCTGGCCTCTGCATCCTGCTTCTGCACTTTAACTCTGAGCCTCCTCTCCTTGGCTCAGATAGAGGATACTCCACCTCAGGCTCATTGCCTCCAAAATACTGGTTCAGGGCACCCAGGAGCAGTCCTCAGCCACTCCAGGTCCAACTCTGACTAGTTTGTTTGTTCTGGGGAAGCTAGGGTTTCCTGAAGACCTTTTACATATTGTGAGATAGCAGCTATCTCAAAGAGTATGTCCTACCCAGGACTTGGTTGTTGCAAAAGGAGAGTCCCTCAGGGTGCCTAGTCGTTCATGATACTGAAAACAGAATTCCTGCTTGCTTTTAAAAGTGTCTGGAAATTCTCCATTTTGTGAATCCTTGTCCTTCACTATAGAAGCCATGAAAATGATATCCCCACTTTCTTGAGACTAGAGAGTAGGCAAGTAATCTAGACTCTCCAAAGCAAACAAATCCAGGCCAATCTTTGAATAGGCATTAGGAAGAAGAAGCCATGTGTAATGTAGTCTTATGTACAGGTGGCAGATACCTCCAGGTTTCAGAGATGATAGTGATGCACGATATTATCTTGAGCCCTTCACGGGAGTCATGACAGGGGTGCCTTGTTTACTCAGTCCACCCCGCTCAACCCCTCACAGGAAGGAGTGTGCCAGTGCCAGTGAATGAATGCAGGAATCGGAGTGAGCAAGTGCAGGAACCGGCCACTTTGGTGCGGGCAGAAGCGAATTCTGTGTGGGCCCTGTGGCAGCGTCCACGTGGGGGTGCCTGTGACCCCAAGGCCCTAAAAGGTGTGTTACAATTCCCTCTTAGCTCTGCTTTTCACAGACAGAAGTGTGTTATCAGCTCAGTGGGCCCTTTGTCTCATTATATGAGGTGGCTGCCTTTACCAGCAAGGGCAGAGGGCCAGTGACAGCCTTTTTGGGTACCCACACCTGGTGCATTCCTGCCTGGTGCCCAAGAGGAATGATGTCAAGTAGATGAATTGAAGAATGGTGAATGTGGAAAATTTTACTGAGTGATGAAAGTGGCTCTCAGCAGAGAGGGAAGCTGGAAAAGGGGTGGGAAGGGAAGGTCACTCTCTCATGTAGTCAAGCTGCCTCTCTCCGATGTTCAGGCGCTTCTTCCTGATATCAAGCCACTTCTCTCGTCTGAGTCTGCGGTCTTTATAGGGATAGGATTGGGGTGGGGCAGGTTGTAGGTAGTTTTAGAAAAGGCAACATTCAATTGGTAAAAATCCATTATTCAGAAAGAACCAAGTAGGAGAGCGTGGGCACACAGGGATGGGAGTTCTCACTTTGAGCTGCAGGTTTCAGGCTTTTTGGCTTGAAGGTGGGATTTTGCCAAGGACCTGCCCCTGTCTGCTTAGAGTTTCTCTGCCTCCTGTTGCTATCAATAGTGTAAGGGAAATAGGGAGGGTGCCCAATGATCAAGGTAAATGGTGTTGTGGGAACAAGATGGAAGTCTACATGGGGCAGCCATGTAATGTGTGTTGAACATGATTTCTGAATATGTACTTCCTACCTGGTTCTCTGGCCTTCTAGGAAATTCTTATGCAACTGAAAATTCTTTCATAAACGCCATTTTTAGAACTGATTTCTGTTCTTCACCACTAAAGCCCTTTCAGATACTGTAATGCAACATTTGTTTATAATCTTCAGCTCCATCAGTTATACAGTGAAATAATGGGTGAGTTCTCACTGGCTTCTTCACCATCTTGAAGCCATCTGGAATTCTTTTTCAATATGAAGAAGAGAGGGAGAGGTCTATCAGGGCCCCAGAAACCAGGAAGTCTTTATAATATGACCTTCTGTTTCACTGCTTTATTATTTTTAGTGTACACTGTAAAGATTATGATATTTTAAATTTTCTATGATAATTATTTTAATGGAATAAAACAGTAAGCACATGGACTATCTCAGAGAAGTCGACTAGTTGAGATTAGGAAGTCAACTAGTTGTGACAAAGAAGTTGAAAATTAATTTCAATGACACAGTATAAATTTCTACCTTAACCCCTAATAACAAAACATTAATTCCTCTTAACAATAAACATTTGGGATTGATCAAACATCCAGTTTTTAAATAACTGATTGAGAATGCAAAAACACATTCAAATAGTTATTTGCAAAATTGTTTTCATTATATGAATTCATTTTCTTTTTTTTTTTTTTTGTAAACTTGAAAGGGCCTCAGAAAGCATTTGTTCAGCCCCTGCCCTATCTTATTTTGCAGATTTGGAATCGGACTCAGGTTAAATGACTGGCTCCAATGTTGATACTGAGTGCCTCAAAATATTTTCAGTAATTCCACCTAACTTATTTTGTTGCCCAAGAAGTAGAATATTTGCATTTATTTTGCTTCCACTTTGCAACTGAACTACCCCATTTAAAACAAATAATATAAGCTATTAATTAAAGATATCCTGATATTTTCAAGGAAACATGAAAACAGGGTGGAATTGTATAGAAGCCAATTGGCTCTCTGCCAATTCATTTATCTTGCCTAATAATGTTGTTATTTTTGGAAAAATACTTTGAATGACTTTAATTTAGATTATTCTTACAATATTACCTATATGCTTCTCCATTCTCTCATTTTTCAGAAGCCTTTGGAAAACAGGCTCATTGGGCCATGTGCACAGCTAGATAAGTGATTTGCATTTGTTGACAACACTTGTGGTTCTCGCAATCTCATAGAATTACCTGAGAAAAAGCCAAACAATATTTGTTCCCTAAATCTTAAAAAAACCCACAAGCCATCTAACTTAATAAACATTTTATTACGTATTCTAAAAGCTTGAAACTTTTCCTGCTAAGCTTTTAAAAATTATATTAAATGGCATGGTTTGATTTTGAAATCACAGTCACCTTTTCTGAGAGAGTGGTTATAGGTATAATACAGCAAAATAATATAATTCCCCTAATTTTGAACTTTTATATTTTGCCTAAAAGATTTAGTTAAGTAAAGTAATAATACACATAAGGGTATAATGAGTCATGTTTAATTCTCTAAAGAAAATTATGTTTTAAGGTTATTTTGCACATTAGTAGCTTCAGGGTGAAATTTTAATTTTATTTGTATTCAAAATATATTTAAAATTCCAACACAATCGCTTTAATGAATTCTGTTAAATATACTTGGGAATAATTACATATCTTTTATTATTTTGTTTTAACACAAGTGACCCCTTAGAGTCATACATTATGCAAATGCCTGTTGTTAAAAGAAAAATGAGTCGAATTAAATTTAAAGGAGTTTAATTAAGCAATGAACAATTCGGGAATTAGGCAGCCCCCAGAATCACAGCAAATTCAGAGAGACTCCAGCACAGCCACATGGTGGAGGAAAATGTGTAGATAAAAAAAGGGAAGTGATGTACAGAAACAGCTAGATTGGTTACAGGTTGGCATTTGCCTTATTTGAACACAGTTTGAATACTTAGCAGTGTATGAGTGGTTGAAGTATGGCTGCTGGGATTGGCCAGGACTCAGCTATTATTACAGGCACATACTCCAAAGTTAAGTTTTCAATCTTGTCTACCAATAAGTTAGGTATGGTTCTTCCATAGGACTCAAATATAGAAGTACAGAGTCCTTTTCAGGCTATATTTAGTTCACTTGAACGCTGTAAATATTGAACTCTGAACATTTAATTTTAAAACAAAATTATTCAGATCAACTTCTGTGTTCTCTTTTATAGTTTTCTCTTTTTGACACTGTTCTTATTATATTTGGAAGAAAGTTTCAATTGGCTACCAAACTGCCTTTAACACATATTTTGAAGTAAGTTTATAGTACAGACTGAAAATAAGAATTGCTCAGACCCACGGGTAATATTTATAACTGCTTCTGAAATTCCAGAGACTGGCGGATTTCTTGTTTTCTATACCTTAGACTTTTTTATTAATGTAGAATTATTGTCTTATGTAGAAGTATCAATTTTGGCAGACTTCTTTCAATAGAAATAATGTTATAATTTGTTTACTGATGACTTCCATTATTTTTCAATACTTTTATGAGGCACATGGTTTTATATGAGTTCAGTGGAGTTTATTTTAAATGGAAAAAAACCTTTATATGTAAATATTTATAAATTTATTGTGAAAAATTTTGGAAGAAGCAGGAACGTTTAAAGAACAATATAAAATCTTTCCATTTTGCCACTTAAAAAATAATCATTGTTTGTGCTTACTTTTCTTCTAACAACATATTATACAAAAACATACCCTTTCATACTGTTAGGATCATATATCTGTGTGTGTGTATGCATATTTCCTTTTATACTATTAGGATTACATATACATATCTCTGAATCTTTTATCACTCAACATACTTTTTTTGGCGTTTCTTCATTTCATTATTTTATTAAAACATGACTTTAATGGTTGCAATCAATTTCAGAGTATGGCCATTTCAAAATTTGGTCATTCTCCTATTTCTGATATTGACTCTGAACTAATACTATGATAGATACTTTTGTCTGCCTTTTTAAATGTTTTCTGGACATGAAATCACTGCAGCAAATTAAAAGATTCTTGATATATTGGTAAACTGATTTTCAGAACAGTTTACCTTGTAACATAGTATGTTATCACTAGGGTAGCTAACATGATATATTGGAGAGTTGAGACATTGAACAAAGGAATCACAAAATGTACCTTCTTACTTTTGATGAATCACTGTTTAGCCTTGAGACATCCCATGAATGGGCTGATTCACTCCTAAATGAAGACAATAGCTTTCCTTGTATATCTTGCAGAAATAATAAATGCATTCATTTAGGAAAAAAGGAATTCAATTTCAATAGTAATAAAAACTATATGAATACCTAGTGCTGTAGTTTGGATATTTGTCCCCCAAACTTCATGTTAAAATCTGATCGCTAGTACTGGAGGTGGGTTTCAAAGGAGGTGTTTTGGTCATTGGGGCAGTTCCCTCATGAATGACTTGGTGCAGTCTTCATGGTAATGAGTGAGTTTTCACTCTTACTTCTGGGCAAAGCTGGCTGTTAAGAAGAGCCTGGCACCTCTCTCCTCTCTCTCTCGCTTGCTATCTTGCCATGTGATCTCTGCACACACCAGCTCCCCTTAGCCTTCGAACACGACTAGAAACAGCCTGAAACTCTCACCAGAAGCAGATGCTGCTGCTATGCTTCTTGTACATCCTGTAGAATTGTGAGCCAAATAAACCTTTTCTCTTTACAAATTACCCAGCCTCAGGTATTTATTTATAGCTGCACAAACAGACTAGGACATTTGACATCATGAATGTTCATATTTTTCTTGCTGGTATTTCTAATGTTTTTTCTTAGTGGAATATGGAGCTCAAAAAAACTTTAAGAGCTCTTTTCTCCCTTCATTTAGTCGTTGAAATACAGTGACATGTGATGCCAAAGATCAATTACAAAATGTGAAATTGTGTCCAGATTCAAGTTCTGGCTTCTGAAATCTCATTTTCCTAAGCTCATAGAGACAATTAATTACTGATAGATAACTATGTTGGCCATAACCAAGGATAAACACGTGTGACATAGTGACAAAGGGAACAGAGATATTTTCCATAGGTTGTTTTCAATAGGATCTTATAATCTGGTTCTGTAGGTATTTGATAAGTTTTGCTCAGAATGAAAACATGGATTTAGTAGTACTGACATCAGGCTTTCAAACACAGCTGCAGACATAGTATTGTTTATAATTTCAATGAAACCTAAAATACATTTCCTTTCTGCTGAGGAAGATGGTGAGTGACAAGGGTGGGTTGGGACTTCTCTCTTTAGTTTCTCAGATTTCTCTGTCTTCTCTCAAGATTGCCAGATAAGGGGTGTGTGTGTGTGTGTGTGTGTGTGTGTGTGTGTGTGTGTGTGTAAAGGAAACAGGAATTCCTTTTAAAAGGGTGACAATCAATCTTAGTCTAACACTAGCTTAGAGCAGATGTTCTTAGCAGAAATCTGCTGAAGTAGATTATAAATGCTGTCCGGTTGCCAGAAATCAGGCTCATATTTCTTTTTGCCTTAATTTCAAAATGCTGATCTTGTTTAAGAAGAAAGGAACAATGCACAATTTTGCAACCTTCTTAACTCTTCCACCACCATCTTTTTTATAAGCAGAGAATAACTTTCCTAGTCTTATTATGTCTGAACTTGCTCATTTACGCAAACTGAGTCTCTCTTTATTTTATTATTATTATTTTTGAGACGGAGTCTCGCTCTGTCCCCCAGGCTGGAGTGCAGTGGCGCTATCTCTGCTCACTGCAAGCTCCTCCTCTCAGGTTCAAGCCATTCTCCTGCCTCAGCCTTCCGAGTAGCTGGTACTACAGGCGCCCTCCAGAAAGCCCAGCTAATTTTTTGTGTTTTTAGCAGAGACGGGGTTTCACCGTGTTAGCCAGGATGGTCTCGATCTCGTGACCTCATGATCTGCCTGCCTCGGCCTCCTAAAGTGCTGGGATTACAGGCTTGAGCCACTGCTCTCGGCCAAGTCTTTAAATCTACTAAAAAATTTCTACAACCGTGGTAAATCTTGGAGCGCTGATACAACTATGAAGATGGAGTATATAATGAAATCCTTTTGAAAGATTTATGCAACATGATTATGTATGTTATCCTGAATTAATAGGCATGCAAATTTCTTAAAATAAAAGCTCATTTAAGGCCAGCTCTTCTCATCATACAATTTTGTTCATGTTTTATTTGACTTTTAAAATTAACAGGAATAAGGTTTAGAAACACACTAATCGGTATTAACTTAGTAGATGAGGTGATGAAATAACCTGTACACGCAAACTCCTTGAGTCACAAGTTACCTATATAACAAACCTGCACACGCTTACCCCATCAATCTAAAGTTAAAAATATTAAAGAATATACATACGTTTGGTAAAGATATTTCTCCTATTATTAGCCAATTTATGTTTCTGTCTTCTTAAATGTACCAAGTACAGGACATTTGGGAAATGTTGGAATTTGGTTATAAAATACCTCGTTTATGCACAAGGATTTTGGTTACCAAATATTATTTAAAACATTGAGTCATCCCCATGCCCCAGAACAGTGATTCGCTGCATTTGCGGGATTTTATTTTAGGTTCTTCATTTTCTTGCAGATAAAACATTTCCTTCCATATGTGCTTTAGGCTGGATTGATATTGATACACAAATCACAGATATCATCCAATAGCTAATATATTATATCCTCAAAAAGTCAAAAATGACTCGTCTCTACAGAGAAAGAACATCTGTAAATATTGTTCTACTCTAGTGTTTGTGTATTTTTAAAACGCCCAAAAATATTTAGCTAAATATTAATTTCATTCTAAAAATATTCCACATTTTATGTGCCAGTGTACAGATTAATTTTGATACAATTTTCTCTTTGAAAGAAATATTTTCCTATCACTTCTTCCCCAGCAATTGAGCGTTACTTTGCTATAAGAGCATATAGCCTTATGCGTAGTACATGGTTGGTTTTATGACTTTATGTAAAAATATTAAAATTTATTTCTAAAGCTTATATTTTTATTTGCAGAGCCATTTAATCTAAATAGCTCACAACTCCACATTACAATACTTCCCTCTTGTGCACAGAAAGGTAGAACCAAGCCTTGTGAAAAAAAAAAAAAATATAATATTAGTAAATTTTATATATAAACGAATTGAATTGTGTTTAATTCTCCTGTTGTGCAATTATCTTTATCTTTGAAAATTTGAAACTGCCATTTTTGTCACTTATAAATAACAATCTGCAAAGAAAATGTATATGACATATTCCCATTTTTAAAAACTAATAACATAAGTCATGCAGAAAGACAAACTATTTATCAAAAAGCTATAAGCACTAAATGAGGTTCTTACAGAAATATCATCAAGGAACGAAAATACACATAATACATCATAACTTCAAATCATAGGTTTTTTTTACATTTTTTTTTTTTTTTTTTTTTTAACTTCTCTCTCTGAATTCTGAACAATTTTTTACCCATATATACAAAAATGCATCAGCTCTATTTCTGTCCATCCTAAAGGAGTCAGTTGAGTTTCAGGATTCCTTAACTGAAGAAGGAAAAGTAGCAGTGTTGTTTTATGACAATATGTGAAAGGATTATTTACCAAAAAAGAAATTCTTGGCAGTATTTCAGCCTTTACATTACATATACTTACACTCTGGTGCACTGGACTTCATCAAAGGTAGCCAAATGCTTTTTTCAGATGCCCTAAAGAGAGGCATGGGAGTATATGGATAGTTTCAAAATTGGAAATGGTTTGCCCCTTTCTCAGATTTTCCATGTGTTGCTTTCCCCTATGAGCCTGAGGCAGTGTCTGTTGAGTTCCTATTGGAGGGACATGAGAGGTACTGCAATACTTGTGCAAGACGGGGGTGTATCTCCTATGGCTTGTAAACCCTGACTTTACATGCTGCCAAACAAACTTTCCTTTCTGTGCATTTGGATTATTGTGCACCACTGTGAATATGGATAAAATACTTTCCCCACCACGGCTAAAGTAACGTCATAGTTTCAGCAAGGGGATGATAAATAGTATTATCTTTTCTCTGTCAATATCCCAGAACTTGACTAAAAATGTACGTCTCTCTGATTTTCTGAATAGTATGTCAACTGTGCTTTGTAAATGTTAAAATGTTAAATAAAATTCCTTTATTTTATTATTATATACAATATGTATCAAAATATCATGTTAGGCTAAACAGTAATAGGAAACTCTCATTCTAATATCAACATAAAGTGAACCCAAACACATATCCAAAGCCTGGTATGTCTTGCGGAGGTAGAACCTTGATAGACCTTGATCTTTGCATGAATACGAAAGAATAAAAGAATCCGTCAATTAAATAACCATCAATAAATTGTACCATTCACTTCTTTTTTATTTACTTGGGCAATTAGTTGATTAAAAAGCAGAAAATGTGGTGTTTAGGCTTTTAGAGTAAGCTGAATAGGAAGTTTGAGGCTAGAAGATGTATAAATATGAATTTAAAGATAATCATTACATATATTCATAATGTCTTTGTAAATTCCCTTAAATCACTCGTAGAAAAGTTTTTTGGTGGAGCACGGTGGCTCTTGCCTGTAATCCCAGCACTTTGGGAAGCCAAGGCAGGTGGATAGTTTGAGCCCAGGAGTTGGAGGTGAGCCTGGGCAATATGGCAAAACCCCATCTCTACAAGAAGTAGAAAAATGTACCTGTAGTCCCAGGAGGCTGAGGCAGGGGGATCACCTTTGTCTGGGAGGTTGACAAGGCTGTGGTAAGCTGAGCTCTTGCCATTGTATTCCAGCCTGTGTAACAGAGTAAGACTCTGTCTCACACACAAAAAGTTTTTGCCATTGAAATTACATTGAAGAAAGAGAGACTGTCATACCACGAAGCAGGAGGGAATGAGACCCGCCACAGGAGCAAATGATGATCCCTCATGTGTTCATTGAATGGAATGGATAAGTTAATACCCCAGGTTATTTAAATTATTTCCCCATTTCAAAAATAATTTTCTCCCAAATTTATACAATAGAGTTTGTGTAAGTCCAATGTGTGTCTAATGGCAGTCCATTGAATTCCTTTTTAATTACAAGTATTTATTTCCCATGGTTTCTTGCATCATTATTTCTCTATTATTCTTCCTATTATATTCAGAACTACGCATTTTGAAACACAATTTACCTATAATTATTTCATGTGGTTAATATTATCTTTTAACATAGATTACAGATTCCTTATGAGAAAAATTTGTCATATGTTTCTGTATTGCCCAATTTTGGGCATGCACTAAGGTAGGTTTTGCCCAGTAAATGCTAATATGGTTTGGCTCTGTGTCCCCACCCAAATCTCATCTTGAAATCTCATCTTGAATACAAATGCTTTTATACAGGCAGATTAATCCTCAAATCTTTGGGGGCCTTCATGGGAAAAGATCTACTATTAAAAAAAATAAAGTACATTTTATTTACCTATTAAACATTTCTTGCTATTTTTGGTAATCCAGTATTCTATTATTCCCTTTTCTCTATCTCTCCTATTACTCCACACCTTTCAAACCCCATAGTTTCAGTTTTAGAGATTCGTTCATTCAAGAGATTTTTATTAAATGATTTCTAACTGCCAGCAATTGTGCAGCTAACTAGATTGAGGGACATAGTTGTTTTGTATTGTTTCCAATGCATGCAATTGTTAAACAATGGATAGAAAATTATCCTTTTATTTCTCATTTTAGACCTACAGTATTTATGGCAAACTAATCAAGGTCTATGCCAGATTCAATCTATGTGCACCTAAGTCCCTATGGGAAAATCAGAGGTTATCTTTGCACCTTTGCTCACTGTGAGTGGGTGGGGAGGAGAGGGTGGAAGTTGTTATGAGACATCCACATCCACATGGATGGAGAGTTGCCAAGTGCTTAACTGGGTTCCCGCAGAGGCCAAGGTGAGCAGGAAACAGGCTGCAGTAGTGACGCAGGGGAAACCTGGTGGAGCTGAGAAACTCCCTCACTTGACAAGAGCTGCAGAATTAATGGCCAATACCAGCAAGAAAGAGTTTAAGACCTTGACTGGCTCTTACAATGTCTAAGTGATCTACTTTCCAGATCAAAACTGCCTTTAATTAATAGAATTATCACCTGCCCTAATAGCCTAAGGGTAGTAGAGTATTGGCCCAGGAGAAATTGAAGGTGTTGTGGGCAAATCAGGTCAAAAAAACTTTTTATTTTTTCTAGTGACCAGCATAGTTGCTTCTATGAAGTAGTATTTCAGATATGCAAAGAAGGCCCACATATACCCCCAACAGCTTGCAAATGAGGTAATTCTACCATTAGGCTACCTTCTAAACCTGTATTTTCCAAATGCATTCCTTATAATTCTAATTTGAAATCCAGATGTTTAGATGTGTGAATATTTAGTTCATTTGGACATGACATCTACATCTTCCATCTTCCAGTCCCACACACATCTTTGGGAATGGAAGAAACTAGGAAGGAGAGAAAATAATGAGCAAGAATGGGGAAAATGAAGGAGAGAGATATGACTCAAGAGTGGATGGGAAAGGGAGCTGGAGAAAGAAAAATAAACTCAAATGTTGGTTGGATAAGCTCATGAAGACAATTGCACCAAGATCAACTGAATTAGAAACTATCAGAGAGAGAAGTGGCAGCTTAACATCCTTGGGCAAATATAAAATGTGAAAAAGGTATATAGCTTTATGATGGAGAACACCGTGATTCTAAGATTCCTTCAAAGTTTGAAACCTTGAAAAAGTTGTAAAAGTTCTTTGCTTTAATTTTGCACTAAAATCTATTACACAAATTTGACATTGATTTTTATTTTACTTGAGAATCTCAAACCGTGGTATGTCCTGTACTTACTGTTATTATTTTACTTTGGTGGCTTCAATAAGTAAGAAGAAAAATAACAGAAGTGAAGTGATTGCCAAACTTACATTTACCTTCATTCATTCACACAACCCTTCCTTCCTTCATTTATTCACTTGGTCATCAAGTATCTATTGAGCTTAGTCCAGTATTTGAGGTGAGGTGGTGAGAATGATGGGAAAATCTAGGCAGTGTACCTTATACGGTTTTCAGTTTGCCATTAATCACATAATTGTGAAAATAAATAATTACCAGCTTAAAAAGCATCTACAAGGAAATCTTGACATTCTTTGAGGGAACAGGTTGATTTTGATATTTTTGTGTCAGCACTGTGTCAGAAGATGAGAAGTTTTGTTTAGGAACCATCATCAACTTTTATTTTACTTTTTAGAAAAGTACTTTTATCTAAATAGGCAAATAAGCCTTTGTTGATATTTAAAGTGGTTTTATTTATTTATACATTTTAAATAAAAACCAGTAACTCACCTATATTAATATCTCTGATACAATAAGATAATTTAAATAAAACCAAGAAAATCAGTTCATTTGGACATGACATTTTTTCCTTTGGGCAGTCTAAGCTTACATTTCTGTGAATAAGTTAGAATATTCTGAATGTCCTAATTACCACATAGCCACCAATAAATTAATTTATAACGTATGATAATGCTACTTACTTTCATTTTTGAAATCTTATTATCCTTATAAAGATTTGCCAGACCCAACTAGAAACATCTCCTGTTTAAAGAGGTGGACTAAAGCAGAGAGGTCTTGATGTTGAAAACTGTGTCCCTTCAAAATAAAATCTGTGATCACTTTTACCTTTCTATGACATTCTTATGCCACTTATTCTTCCATTTCCTTTTGTTCTTTCTTAGTGCTGTGTGTGACTAATGCAATTCAGCTGGGCCTGTAGTCATGGAAACTGTAAGAAGGAACAAATATGAGCATATTCACTTGTAGGCATCTATCCCATCACCCATACCTGTCAGTCTCTTGGCCAGTAAAATATACTTTATTAGGAATATGAGATGGCAATGCATGTGATTGTCTTTTATCTTTGTAAACTCCCTGCTTCTTTTTAAAAGGAAATAGTGGTGTTTTATGAATTATTAATATCCTTGTGCTGCCTTGGGGCTCCCAAGGAGAAGGTGTCATATTCAGAGATAAAGTCAGATTTGCTGTTTCAATGAAAATGTTGAAGAACTGCACAAAACATATCTAATAGGTATGTATTTGTTGAACTCACTCCTGGGACACAGACTGTTATGGAACTATTTCATTCAATCAACACTTTCTATAATTAAAGCAGTTTGAAAAACCATCCATTCATGTATAAGAGATTATTTGATAATGTCATTTGATAACAAGAAATTTACTATCAATCAGTGACTTTGAGAAATTTTGTTTTATCTTATATGAAAACAAAAGATATACCTATCAGAACAATTTTGTTCTTATTTCACTTTAATTAGTTGCTCCTTCCATGCTGGCCAATTACCTTTGCCCTCATTCTAAATGAGTGGTTTCTTTCCTCTCCATCGATAATTTATTTGATTACCTTACTATTCTTTATTTCTTTAGTCTAAAATTCCTTTCATTTGCTTTGATTTCTGGTTCATAGAATCATGGAATATTAGAATTGGAAGGGTCTCATGGGTGATTCAATTCAACGCATAAATTTTACAACTCAGACAAACAGCCCAGCCTCTTGTGGAACAGCTTTCTTACCATCTCCCCTTTGATCATAGGCAATTGAAACATAGTATGTCCTAGAATGAACTCTTACGTTTCCTCAAACTTGCTCCTCCCACAGTGTTTCCAATAAAACAAATGTTACAGCATGCACTGTAACAAATGTTACAGCATTGCCCAGGCCAAAACTCCCCAGGCCACCCATGACTCCTCTTTTTCCCTCTCAGCCTGACATTCAACCCATCAACCAGTATTAATTCATTTCTCAGCACAAACATGAATGCCATCTTTAAAAAGATGCCATTGCTGACTCCCAGTCCACATCCCACTCTATCTCCTCACAAGGACTTGTCTTTGTGGAGCTTCTACCTTGTATATTGGTTGGCTGAATCATTGTCACCATATTATAATGTAAACTCCTTTAGGGCAGGGACTTTCCATACCTTGTTCACCACTGATTCCCCTGCTGCAAAATAGTACTGATGCAGAGGATATACTCGATAAAGTACAACAGAAAAACTGAATAATTCTGCTAGCTGAAGCTCTGAGCAGTTACATTATGTCACTGTTTAGCAGCAAAGCTGGAAAGAGAACCTGAAAATTCTGTCTCCTCTAGTGCTTTCCCCACTGTAAAACACTGTCTCCCAATGTTCTCTTGCTCCTATCCCCTTAATGTTTTGTTCACAGTATAACTTTTTGCTTTCAAATATAAAGAGCAATTACACATTATATAGTTTCATGATGCTTCACTGGTTGTTTATTCTTCCTGATCATGACCTTATTTCACAAGATCTAGTGAAGCCATGCTTTCCTGTTCATTCCAAGCATAGTTGACAGCCCCTAAAAATTCCTTAAAGTCTTAGAACCTTTGTAGAACAAATGGTTTTTATATTGCAAACCAGTGTCTTGCATTCTGTAAACAGTCCACTGATATATTGTTGGATGGAACCATTAAGATATTACAATCTGAGGCCTGGCACAGTGGCTCATGCCTGTAATCCTAACACTTTGGGAGGCCGAGGTGGCTGGATCGTCTGAGGTCAGGAGTTCAAGACCAGCCTGGCCAACTTGGTGAAATACCCCATTTCTACTAAAAATACAAAAATTAGCTGGGCATGGTGGCGGGTGCCTGTAATCACAGCTAGTTGGGAGGCTGAGGCAGGAGAATCACTTGAACCTGGGAGGCAGAGGTTGCAGTGAGCCGAGATCACACCATTGCACTCCAGCCTGAGCGACAGAGCGAGACTCTGTCTCAAAATAAAGGAGATTACAATCTGAGACTCGGAGTACTCTTCCAAGTTCATTCAAGTTGTTGGCAGAATTCAGTTCCTGTGTTTGTATAGCTAGAGGCTATTTCTCTCTATAGGCAGTTCACAGCACAGCTTTTATGGAATTCCAGGCCAGCAGGAGCACATCTCTTTGATTATGTCCTCTGCAATCAGCAAGAGAAAACTCTCTTAAGAGCTTGACTGATTAGGTCAGGGCCATCCTTGCTATTTTCCCTTTTGCCATGGAACTATCATGAGAGTGGTATCTCATTATATTCATAGGTTCTATCCACACTCAAAAGGATTATATGCAGCATGTACACCAGGGGTGGACTCTTGGGGGCCACCTTAAAATTCTGCCTAAGACTTTACAATTTCCAATGAGTCAAAATTACTGAGAGTAGACAGAGAAATAAATAAGCCAAAGAGAGAATAAAAGTCCAAGTACTAAAAACAGACATATAGACCATTGTAACAGAATAGAGAGCCCAGAAATAAACCTGCATACCTACAACCATCTGTTCTTTGACAAAATCAACAAAAATAAGCAATAGGAAAAGGACTTCCTATTCAATAAATGATGCCGGGATAACTGGCTGGCCATATGCAGAAGAATGAAACTGGACCCCTACCTCTCATCATATATGAAAATTAACTCAAGATGGACTAAAGATTTAAGTGCAAGACCTCAATCTAGAAAAATACTGGAAGAAAACCCAAGAAATACCCTTTTTGACACTAACCTTGGGAAAGAAATTATAGCTAAATCCCCAAATGCAATTGTAAAAAAATCAAAATTTGACAAGTGGGACCTAAGTAAACTAAAGAACTTCTGCACAGCAAGATAAATTACTAACAGAGTAAGTAGCCTAAAGAATGGGAGAAAATATTCACGACCTATGCATCTGACAAAGGTCTAATATCCAGAATCTCCAAGCAACTAAAATAAAGCAATGAGCAAAATTCAAAAAAATACAATTAAAACATGGGCAAAGGACATGAATGGATACTTCCCAAAATAAGACATACAAATGGTCAAAAAACATATAAAAACATATGACTAGTGCTCAACATCATTAGACATCAGAAAAATGCAAATCAAAACCACAATGAGATACCATGTCACACTAGTCAGAATGGCTATTATTAAAGAGTCAAAAAAATCACAAACAAAAAAAATCAAAACAAAACCCAGCAGATGTTGGTGAGGCTGCAAAGCAAAGAAAATGCTTATGTGCTGTTGATGGGAACACAAATTAGTTCAGCTATTGTGGAAAGCACTTTGGAGATTTGTCAAAGAACTTAAAATAGAACTACCATTCAACCCAGCAATTTGACTGCTGGGTATATACTCAAAGGAAAATGATTCATTCTATCAAAAAGACACATTCACCCATATGTTCACTGCAGCATTATTTACAGTAACAAAGATGTGGAATCAACCTAAGTTCTCATCAACAGTGGGTTGGATAAAGCAAATGTAGTACGTTTACACCCTGGAATACTATGCAGCCATAAAAAACACAAAATAATGTCTTTTGCAGCACATGGATGGAGCTGGAAGCTATCATCCTAAGTGGCCTAACAAGAACAGAAAACCAAATATTGCGTGTTCTCACTTGTAAGTGGAAGTTAAACACTTTTGCTCCCATTGTAAAGATGGGAGCAAAAGACACTGGGGACCACTAGATAGGGGAGGGAGGGAGAGAAGCATGGGCTGAAGAACCACCTGTTGGGTACTATGCTTGCTGCCTGGGTGACAGGATTGTTGGGACCCCAAGCCTCAATATCATGCAATTTATTCATGTAACAAACCTGCATGTTCACTCTTTAATCTATAATAAAAGTTAAAAAATTATACAAAGTCCAGCTATGGATTATATTCAAAATCTTTTCAAACTGGAATGTTTCTCTTTCCCTCAGGATCTTCATTTAGTGTGTAAGTTGAGATGCTGCTTGGTGTTAACAAAAATATGTCGTATGCTGATTAGTTTGGGAAATTTGCAAACTGGTGTTTGTTTATTTGTTTTAAATTGCATCACCATTCAGGGTCTTGAATAATCCTGTGGAATCTTTAATAAGAAGCATTTTCCAAACTTATTTGACCAAGGAATTTATTTTCATGCCGGTGTTGGCTGACATTTAGTTGGCCTTCACAAAATGGTTATGCTGGTTGTTTACTGGCAGGGTTCTTTCTGATTAATCAAGTTTTCTTTCTGCCTGTTGGATGACTTTCAGGCACCTAAATAATTTTATATCATTCCTGCCCCAGAGCTGCAGTTCTTAACTGTGGCTTCGTATTAGAATCATCTAGGGAATCTTTTAGAAATGACTAGTGCCTATGTCACTGGGTCCCAACACCAGATACTAGAAAATAGCTCTATCATATAAACAAACTGAAGCAGAGGCTTCTGGTATTTAATGCTTCAAGTATTGAAGAGTAATCACCACCCCTACACTTGTGGAGGATATACTGTATATTAGGCATTATGCTAAATGACTTGAAGCAATGGAATTTTATTTAATTTTCACCATCATTCTATGAGGTCAAGATTATTAGATCTATTTACAAAAGAAGAAATTAGAAATTAAATGACTTAAGGGACTTGTTCAAGGTCCACAGAGTGGAGACAGTATTTACAACTAGTTTGGACTGTCTCCAAAACTCATGCATTTTTAAATTATTCTCTTACATTGTTTAGTAAATTGGACTTTTATCAAAAGAGCACAATATACAATCTGCAATCATTTTTAAAGAGCTCCTCTCTTTCTGGGCCTGTGGTTACATGATGACACAGAAATAAAAACACTTTGCCAGAATTTTGGCATTGTCGCTCATCAAAGCAGGAAATCCCAGTCTTGTTGAGTTGAGAGCATGGAGCTACCTCAGGATAAAGAGAATGGACAGAACACAGGCCAAGAATGGAGCTCGCCCAGTAGACATTTCCAACTGGTTCAAATATGCTTCCTTTTAATACCATGTTGAGCATGCAGTTGTTTTCCAGGCAAGTTCCATTAGTGCCTGCCAGGAAGAGCAGGCTATTCTATCATCTGTTAAAGGGGGACCTTTTAAGTTCTGCCCATTCTGACTGATTTCAACATGGTATATACTGATGGAGATTTGGGGTTTCACTTCTGGACATCAAGATCCAATAAAATAAAACATATTAATGTTTCCTTTTTTTTTTTTTTTTTTTTTTTTTTTTGCCTTTTAAGAAACTCAGTAACTACACATGAACTCCAGTTTCGGCTACCCAAAACTGAGACATTACATTAATATTTACATTTTGAAAGTACCTTTCTTTCAGACATCCTTTAGTGTGCCACACATATCTTCTCTCATCAACACTTATACTATCTCTAGGAGATGAAAAGTCTTGGGTCCTCCTGGTAGGCACAGAAATGATAATAAAATCACAAAAAGGCTGAGGTAAAGGAAGCCTGAATTCACTGTGTTTCCCTTAGTAAATACTTAGAGTATAATTACAGTTTCCTTCTATCTTGCAGAAATGTAATGAACACGATGAATTGAAGGCAATCTTGGTTAACCTGAAAAAAGTAAGTGTTCTTGATTCACTTTAGATCAATAAACTTTCATTTATTTTATTTTATTTTAATTTACTTATTTATTTATTTTGAGACAGAGTCTCCCTCTGTCGCCCAGGCTTGAGTGCAGTGGTGCGATCTCCGCTCACTGCAAGCTCTGCCTCCCGGGTTCACGCCATTCTCCTGCCACAGCCTCCCGAGTAGCTGGGACTACAGGCGCCCACCAAAACGCCTGGCTAAATTTTTTTTTATTTTTTAATTTTTTAATTTTTTAGTAGAGACAGGGTTTCACCGTGTTAGGCAGGATGGTCACGATCTCCTCACCTTGTGATCCGCCCGCCTAGGCCTCCCAAAGTGCTGGGATTATAGGCATGAGCCACCATGTCCGGCCTAAATCAATAGACATTTTATTGAACATCAGGGCGTGGTGAGGTTAGTAAAAATAAACAATAATCAATCTCCATTTTCTGGAAGCCCAAAATTTAGGTGAAAGCAAGGTAGAGAACTGAGGTATCTGGGAGAATTTCATAAGCTTTATTTTAAAAATAAAGGCATAAAGTGCTTTTGGGAGGTCGTAAAGTTGATACTAGAGCTTTAAATCTAACTGTAACATTTACTTGAATGAATAAATGCCTTAATTTCAGGTGAGCCTCTAGTTTTATCAGTCAATTGCCCATAATGATAGCAACCTTCAGGAATGTCCTAAAGACAAACTAAAGACCTGGCTAATGAATGTGAAAAATGCTCTCGAAAATGGAAGCTCTTTTATATTGGTTGTTGCTATTACTATTAATGCTTTTGGTACCTCAAGGATCCAGGAAGGCTTCAGAGAAGAGGGAATATCAGAAAGGTAGATGTCTTAACAGTCCACTGATTATTACCAGTTGTTTACTGAAATTCAAATGTAACTGGGCATTCTGTGTTTTATCTGGCAAATCCATCTTGAACCTACTTGAAATCCAACATTGGGTGAGTCTTCCAGCAAGAGTGTGAGCCAGGCTGTGTGCACTGGGGATTTTCTTGTTGTTCATACCTTCCTACTTCTTCATACTTCATACCCTAGCATCATTAGGTCAGTTTCATTTTCAATAGAGCGTTTTGCTGATTCATGCTTCATTGTGGGTCCATAGATCACAGGGCAGATGACTAGGCAAGAATGCGCTTCATCACTCTTGCTCTCAGAGAGAAAGAAAGAGAGCTGGAAATGCCCTTGGAAAGCAGCCTCCACAGCTACCTGGGTCATCTAAATTTGCTACATTCCAAAGGAATGACTGCAGCCGAGTGTGGTTTTCATCTGCACTTAGGAAAATCCCCCTGAAGGAACCTGATACTTTTAATCTAAACACTGGGCAAACTAGCTGTTACTGCATCTGAATGATTTGTAAGCAAATGTTCCTACTCTCTGAAGCTTATGATTTCATTTTATTTTATGTTTGTTTTTCCTCTGTGAATGAAAAGTACCACATTAGGAAGTCAGTGTTTGTGTGTGTGATTTTTGTTTTAATTGTTTTTTGTTTTATTCTCAAATGAAAGTACCCTGCCAGTAATCCTTGGTGTTTTGGGAAGACAACTGGAAGCAGTGCAGTCTCCGTATCTTGGAGTGAATGGGCTTTATGTTCAGGCAGCCATCTGTGCAAGTGGGAGCCTGGAGCCAGATCTTGAAGCTACCTGTGCATGGTAAGGATACGTTTTTTTATTTAGCTTAATTGTTACAGAGCAATAAAAATAACAGTTTCTAAAGACGCTTTCATGAATATTATACATACCTGTGAGAAAATGATAATTGGCTCCATGAAGAAGTTTTTAAAAAATATTGTTAAATTTGCGGCAGCATTGGGTGAGATCTTAATAGAGCATAATGGTGAAAGGTCTCTGTACTTCTACGGAGTCAGCCTTTGGTGCCCCCATTGAGGAGAAGTGAAATGACTACCGTATGTTCAGCAGCTCTCACTAACAAATGGCATTCCAGATCACCTGACTACTCCCCGCAGCACTACCTCTCCAAACATTTGCTGCCAATGCTCTTGAGAACATTACAAATAGGGGAGCATTTTCTTGAATAAACTTTGTTTGGCATGACCATAAAAATCACTTGTTTCAGAATTCTGGGAACTTTCTGGAGATACTGTGTACTGAGGGAATTGTATTTGCTGATCCCTGTAACCATGCTTTCGGAGTTAAGTGCCTTCTGCCAGACACCTGCCATGGCAGGAAACATATCTTAGAAGTGAACAAGATAGGTGCCTGCTCTTATAAGGTAATTTATGCTGGCTCCAACCCTACCATGAAATCAGTTAAAGAGAGAGCAACTTCGTCTGCAAAATGGCTTGCATCAAAACCTATGTAGGCCAAGAACATTGCTAATGGCATAAACTTTTGCAATTTTTATTTTCAAGTCACTCAAGATTTTAGGGACAGAGCTTAAAAATTGAAAAATTTTCTCTGCATTTCGCTAGTATGCCCAGTGCTATAGGCTTACAATCAATTATGGACACGGGTGTATACATTTTAGGTGGTAGCCTAAATGTATAAAAAATGTATAAAATGTATAAAAACTGACTTCATGCACATTAAGTTAGTTAATCTAATGTACCAGATTGAAGTAAAGAAAAGCCCTATTTTCCAATTTTTTTTCAGATTGCTTTTGTTCATGTGTGGACACACACACACACACACCCTTTTCTAAAACAAAGTACTAATCAACAAAGGAAACTTTGAAAATGGAAACAAGTCTCCAGGGTTCTTGATTACTAGTTTGTTTCCAACTTGTTCCCTTAGTACTTCATTAAAAATAGGAACATTTAAATCTAACAATAATAATGTAGCTTTCTCACTGGAAAAAAGTGGGAATCATAATTAGTCATACCAAAGAGTGGTAACCACCCTGCCTCAGTAAATGTAGAACTAAGTAAATTCCTGAGTGTTCTTTCTCTAAAGATCCTGGAAGGTTGTATATCATTCAATAAACTTATTTCAGATAGTTGCTATAAAGAGTTTTCAGGCTTCTGACCTAAACCTGTTTTCCTGGAAAGGGGAGATAGCACATGCATAAATAATTACAACACAAGTCTGGGGTGAAAGTGATGAGGCCAACTCACCCATTAGGCAGGGATGGAAGGCCTAGTACCATGATGCATTTAGGAGCCCATAAAACGTTTTCTTTAATTTTTTTTTTAAATAAGAAGAAAAAATTAAGTATCATCATAATAAAGAATATATAATAAAAAAATCAGCCTAGATTTCATTTAGGTTCATACCAATCAGTTATAAAATATCATTTTTAATATTTTATTATGAAGAGGCTGATAAGGCAGAAAGTTCCAATGGCCTGTGAAAGTCATTCAGCAGACCCTGGGGCACTGCAGACTCAAAATTGGTCAAGCCCTATAGGGGTTCAGAGGATGAAAGTGGACAGCATTTAAAAACCACATGAATAACTCAGGATAAAGATCTCCCCATCTCAACTTCCTTAACTTCATCACATCTGCAAAGACTCCCTTTCTTTCATGTCAGGTATCATTTATAGGTTCCAGGGACTAGATGTCGCTGTCTTTGGGGAGGGGACTTTTTTTTAGCCTGCCACTGTGGAAGAAAGTCAAAGGTTTTGGAGACTGTGTCACCAGAAAAAGAGTGATACTAATAAAAACAGTGAGGCCAGGCAAGTGATTGGATTAGAGAGAGAAATGGAAAAGTTTGGTTTTGGAAGTACTCAGTCTGAAGCGTTGGCAGAATATCCAAATGAACAATTCCAGAAAGCAGTAAGAAGTATGTGACAGGAGCTCAGAGGGTATCAGAGACACAAATGTGGCTGGGTGTGGTGGCTCATGCCTATAATCTCAGCACTTTGGGAAGTTGGTATGGGAGGATGGCTTGAGCCCAGGTGTTTGAGGCTGCAGTGAGCCATAATTGCACCACTGCACTTTAGCCTGGGTGACAGAGCGAGACCCTGTCTCAACAGCAACAGCAACAACAACAACAAAAAGATAATGATTTAGCACGTGAGTGGGAAGATATGGTGAGGCTGAAAAAGTCACCAACAGAATATGACCTGAAGCCCTGGGGTTAGGCCTCACCTCTACATGCAGTGTGTCCTTTCTGTTTGTATTTCCTTTCACTTAGGTGCAAGACAGTACACATTCAGGATTGCACTGTATAATTCCTTCCAAGCTCTTGCTTATTTATTTGATTCTCAGCTGTTCTCAAGACTAAGTCGTGGTTCCTCTGTGTTTTAGATTCCATTTAGTTCAGTCCTCTCCCTTTCCTCCTCCATTGTACACCCACTTCTGTCAGATCCAGCCTTCTGCTGATGTTTTCTATTCTGCTCTCTGCAATGTCTACTTTATTAAATGCCCTAATTTTTCTAGGCTGAGTGTCCTAATAGGAAAAAATTGTCTTATGACTTATACTATAGAGTTCCTCTTCTCCCCATTTCCTGTATCAAAGGCAGAACATGGGTTCACCTGCTCCTCACTTTTCATTGTCCTGTTACGCCATTTAAATCCTAATATCACAATTATCTTCATTTCAGGTGTAGAAACCCTTTCTGTAGCCTTATCAGTCATCACTTCCAAAACCCTCTTCTGTACGTGTCAGAATTTGCCTCCAATTTCCTCCAGAATTTTAGTAGAGAAATTCCACTTGTCCATTTCATCCATATCTTGCTGATATGGATGAAATTGATGAGTTGTTCATCAATTCTCAACTGCATGTTCATAGTTTCTTTAAAGCCTCCTTTCAACTTTACTGCTCTTCCTCCTCATTTCTTTTCAAAACATTTTTTTTTAACCTGTTACCTCTTCATTCTACATTTAAGCTAGTTTGGAGTCCAGTTTTCAAGTGCTTCATCTTGTTTATTGAAACCTCTGGCTATACTTGGAGCTCTATTTAGCCAGAACATCATGATATGAATTGAGTGTATTCAATGGTCCAGACCTTGTGCTCAGTACAATAGAGATACAAGATGAGTCACACATAGTCCTTGCACTCGGTAAGTTCACAGTCAAGTAGTCAAGATGAGTACATATGTAGCCACTTTGTATGTAGAGTACATTTAGTACCAGAATGGAGTGCTAAGTCATAAGGAATTTCAGAGGATAAAGAAACTACTTTAAAGAAGGAAATGTTAGTGAAGGCTTAAATGAGAAGAAGGCTTTTAGTTAAGGAAGATTTAATTATGGAAGGAAAGAGAATAGGATATTCCAAACTGAGGGATATCATGGGGAGAATAAGAAAGGTAAGAAATGTGAAGGACACCAGTATTTCAGTTTCATAGGACACCATGGTACAAAAACAGAAAACACTGGAGAGGTAGGAGAGGTAGATCAGTGCTAAGTTTCAGAAAGCATTACAGTTAAGTTTTTATCTTACTTGATAAGAAATCTGGAATCATATTGAAGATTTTTAAGGAGGGAAATACACTTATTCAATAGAAAATCAGTTCATTACATACTTATTACACGCATTTTGTATTTAGGCACTGTCTGTAATATGAGTGGATACAATTCTATGGCATGACATCTGATTTTAATCAGCTCAATTTTAGTAGAGGAGGAAAGACAAGCATATATGTAGTTAATATGTCTGAATATTCTCCTAATGATAGAGTTGTTTATGAAGTATAATTTAAGGCTAAAGAAGTTAGAATTTTTGAAGAAGCAAGGACCCCTTTCCAGAACTGCATTTGGGAAAGTAATGTGGCAAAAGTTGTCAGGAAGGTTTGAGAAAGTCAGATGATAGAGGCAGAGAACTTGGTTTATAATAAACAGTAATCAAAACAAGGGGTAATCAAGACCTGAGCTAGAAGGGTAACTTTTGGAAAGGATGTGAGAAGCACCGAAGAGGTTCACCTCATATGATTTGACAACTATTTACACTGGAGTGAGGGAGGAAAAAAAGTAATGGAGTTAATGAGATTAGCCACAAGGTTTCCCCTCTCGCTGTCTAGTTAAAGAGTTTTGCTAATGAAAATGAGAAGGCTGAAGGCTTGTATTGGTTGCAAATTGGAATTGATTTGGACTTGTTGAGTTTATAGTGATATAGAATATCTAGTTGGGGTGTTCAAATGTAGTATTGGAGTTAAGAAGGTCAATCAAGACTAGAGATGCAGATTTTGGAGATAGTTCTAGAAAGACTTGTTTAAACTTTTGGAGAAGACATGATCATGGAGAAAGAAGAAGAGTCAAGGAAAGATCTTGGGTAACACCCACATTTATTCACCTGGAAGAGAAGTCAGAAAGAACTTAAGTAAAAGCCAGGGAGATAAGAGTAGAACCTAGACAGTATGTCATAAAGAGAGGAACTCTGCTATGGAAGTACTCAAAGGAGAGAGATCAAAGAGGTCAAGGACTAAGCACAGGCCACTGAATTTAGTTTCTCTATGCTCCCTGGCTACCTTTGAAACAATAGTCCCAGTAAGTTTTGAGCTAGAGCTGTGTTTTGAGGATTGGCTAACTGCCAATCACTAGAGGAGTAAGATAAGACTACTTTGAAGGTTTTGATAAGGGATGGCCAGGAAAGAAAAAAATGATAGCTTGATTTAGCTAAGGATAATAATAAAAATAACAACTGGGCACTTAGACATGGCAGACACTCTTATAAGTGTGTTATATGCATTTACTCTTGCAAGACTCATAATTCTATGATGTAGATTATTTGTGTTACTTTCATATTGCTAATCATTCAACTGAGGATTAGAGAGGTAAAGTAACTTGCCCAAGATAAGATAGTTAGTGACTGATTGACAGAGCTGGGATTCAAATCCAAGTAGGACTGATTTCAAAGTTCACTCTCCTAACCACTATACAAACTGCCAGTGCATCTGTGAATTTGGGGAAAAAGGGTGAAAATGATGGAAAAAGACAAGACAGAGAGAATAGTTCCAGAGGTGGGCAGCCTTCTCAGTGCCGTCCTCATTAACAACAGATCCCAAATTCCCATGCTTTTTTGATCCTCTTCATGTCTGTTATTCTGTATTCCAATCTATGTCACCCCAACTTTCTTGTTTTTCAATTTCTTCTTCCAATTTTATTGATAAAGTCGGTAAATTATGCAGATGTAGTTCACTGCTTGTTTAGTTGTTAACTTTAGCTGTTTCCGCTATTGCCTAGACATTTTTCCTGTTTTCTCTGTGGGTTACCTCATTTATTCCCTGCAACAACCATGGAAAAACTTTATTTTCCAAACAGCAAGAAGTTTACATCTTGACCATCTCTAGTAAATCCTGTACACTGTTTCCAGATCAATGTTCTTGAAGACAGTCTTGATGATATCTTGAGGAAATATGAAGTTTCTTCATTGCCTATGAGATTTCTATTCAAATTCCTCAGCATGTTATTCAAAGCACTCTTAAATTTATCTCGACCTTTTAATTTCTTCTACTTACTGCTTTCCTACATTCTAAGCCAACCAGTATACTCATCATGTCTGGAAGACTGGCTGGCTTTTCTTCTTCGGGACATTGCCCAAGCCACTCCCTCTGTCCTCTTGGCCATCCTCTCTTTCATTTTCATTTGTTGAAATGCTAGCAATCCTTCCACTCTAAAGTCAAATGTAACCTCTTTCAGAAATGTGATTACCCCAATAAGAAAACCGCTACTCACTTGAATTCAAAATACAATAGGCAAAACACAGATCTTATCCTTATAGAATTCCCATACCATCGCCTTTGCACCTACTTGGGATAATGAACCAGTTTCAAAGTGTCACAGAGAAAGTGAAACAGGGGAACTTATCTAAATGTTCCTAGCTCTCGTATGTCCCCAAGTGTTTTGACAGTGTGTTGTTGGCCTACTTTTGTCTTGAATTTCCCATGGAATTTAACACAGTGACTTGTCCTTAGAAGACTCAATGATGATTTATCGAGTGAATGAATGATGCATTTAGATATTGAGTTGCTTCTATTTTTTATTTTTATTTTGGATTTTTTTGAGACAGAGTCTTAATATATCACCCAGACTGGAGTGCAGTGGCGCGATCATGGCTCACTGCAGACTCAACCTCTCCAGGCTTATGTGATCCTCCCACCTCAGCCTCCTGAGTAGCTGGGACTACAGGCGCATCCCACACACCTGGCTAATTTTTGTATTTTTTATAAATACAGGGTCTCACTATGTTGCCCAGGCTGATCTCAAACTCCTGGCCTCAAGCAATTCACCTGCCTTAGCCTCCCAAAGTGCTGGGATTACAAGCGTGAGCCAGCACATCAGCTTGAGTTGCTTTTAGATATAGAGTTATGGACTAGATCAATAGATTGTTGATTCTGTTTTGATGTGCAAAGGAAACTTCAAAAATAAATCTTATCAGTACAGCAGTTTGTTTCTGCAATAAATATTAAGTTTTTCTATGAATGCTGCCAACTTCTTTTAGGTAAAGAGGACCAAGTTGCATCACCATTCATGTGATAGTAAAGACCTAAGTCATTAGACAATGTCAACAAATAGAATACGATTTATTTTATAAGGAGGAAGAAAATTGGAGAAAATTTGAATCCCAAACTCATAAAATATGTAATGTCATTGTCTGTCAAGGTTTATACATTTTATGAATTCAGAAAGAGTTATTTTTTTGATTTGTAACTTTATGAACTATAGCAAATTGAAAGTGAATCTGAGTGAAAATATAATAGTTCCAATTGAGTTTGTGTCTACCAAGGCCTTTTATTTTTTAAAATGGATAACATTGGTGCCTTACACAAATTAAATTGGACTTTGCACATTTCATCCTGCTAAAGTGCCAGGTGATTTCATTTTGAATCAAAAGTATGTAATTATGTTGAGTGTTCAAAGTGCATATGAGTGAATTATATAAATTCCATGATGGTTAATTTGTTTGCAGTAAACAATTTTTTCCCATGGTCTCTTTAAAGGAAATAAATCCAAACTATTAAACTAATTACAATTAAACATGAAGTAATTGGAACCTAAAATTGGGTAATATTTGCTGCAATCAGCTTTTATAAGAAAGGAGCAAATAACAAAACTGTAAATTGGAAATAACTTATCATTCCTGCTCATGCAACTTTCATGGTATGTCTTGGATCAGGTACCAAGAAATTCCATCTTTATTGCTCTAACTTCTTCATCTTCAATCTTGTTTATTCAATAAAAATGTATTTATTGAAGGCCCTCTAGGTCATACACTATACATTTATGTTGAAAAATTAATATTTATAACAAACATTCTTAGATTCTGCAAGGACTTCAAAGAAACACTGAATTATATTCAGTATATATAGAGAGGCAAGAATATGGATCATGGGAACCATAAAAAAAGTACTTCTCAGATCTCCTACTTCAAGGAGCATGATTGACTAATGGTACCAAGTGCTGTCCCTCTATATCCAAGGATATGCTTTTCATGAGCTGCTTCCAGCCAATGGCAGAGCATGACTGGGGTCTTGGTGCAGGCCATTTCTGCTATATGTAAGACTCTTCTGATAGGCATCTTTGGCTCAGGTTTTTCCATTGGCCTCTCTGTGGTGTGAAACTCTTCCAACATACTCCTCTCTTCCCTCTCTTCTGCCCAGGTAAAACTTTCATTGCAGTCTGATGGCTCTCCCACATTTTCTGTCCCCTTCCTGGTTATTCTCCGTGGGCTTTCCTATAAATCTTTTGCATATCTTTACCATCTTGGAATTCACCTTACAGAAACCTGAACTAACACCTGGATCAACAAATGCTGTGGCTCTCAAAGCCTTGCTCCTTAATGTGCAACAGAACTTTGACTTCAACTGAGACCCACCAGAATCTGCATTTTAGCAATATATCAGGAAATTCCTATGTCTGGCAAGTTTGAGAAGCAATGTGCTAAGTTAATGGACCAGTCCAAACAAGTTAACCATGTAAACAAATCCCATTATCTTTCTTTTTTTTTTTTTTTTTCTTTTTTGTCTTCTTCATTTTCTTTTGTTTTTATGACAGAGTCTCACTCAGTTGCCCAGGCTGGAGTATAGTGGCATGATCACAGCTCAGTGCAGCCTCCACCTCTGTGGACTTGGGTCATCCTCCCACCTCAGCCTCCCAAGTAGCTGGAACTATAGGCATGCATCACCAGGCCCAGCTAATTTTTCTATCTTTTTGTAGAGATGGGGTTTTACCATGTTGCTCAGACTGGTCTTGAACTCCTGGACTCAAGCAATCCACCAGTCTCAGCCTTCTAAAGTGCTTAGATTACAGGCACGATTCAACATGCCTGGCCCTCATTATCTTTATAATCCCAACACTTACTAGGAATCTGTATAACCAGAACACTTCTATAATCTGCTTACTGATATTTTGTTGCAGTAAGATTAAATAATGGCAGGAAGATTACAATACAGCTTCTTTGTTCAGTGAGGTGAATCTACTCTTCTCAACCTTCAGTTCTATGAGGCCAGGTGTGGCCTCATGCTATTTATTTTCTCCTGGCTTTATTTGCAGGCTCACCAACTACATAATGATCACCTCCAGTTCATCCCTCAGCTAACCAGAGACTGTTCACCAGCATACTGCTTTCGAGATTTTTGTATTTTACATATATTCACACTAGACTATGGTAGTAATTCTAGATTGCCTATACCAACAAGGAGTCACCCTTATCCTTAGGAAGAAAATCCAGATTTTTCATGGCTGCTCACATCACCACTAGCAAAAAACAAATGAACAAACAACAATAACAAACCAACCTCAACAACAGCAACAACAACAACAAAAAACCCACAAACAAACTATATTTTGTAGTGTTCCTGGCTGTTAGTGTGAGTGTAAATGGAAGTGTTGTATGTGATTTCCAGGAAGCATCCTTAAAAGGAAGGGCACACTCTTCTCCTCTTCCTTCCTCCTGCTCTGTGGAGTGAGGCTGTGATAGCTACATTTCCAGCAGCCATCTTGGACACTGAAACAATGCATCCAGAAACAGCAAAACAGGAGGGACTTGAATTTCTTATGACCTTGGAGATGCCAGATCAGTCCTACAAGGGCTCCTGAGGAATTCTTTCATGAGGTGAAAGAACCTTCTGTTGCTCCTAAACCACTATTATCTTGGTGTTTCTCTACAATATGCCACTTATCCTAACATAAATCATACTACTATTGAGCACATAAAATGACAGAATAAACATTTTAGCTTTCGCAGTAGGAAAATATAGACGGAAATTTTGGTAAGGGAAGATTAAAAGAAAAAAAAAAAAAAAAAAACAAGTAGGGAGCAGTACTATGGGATTTAGTTCTGTTTTTCCATAAGGTTTGTCTTGCTTTAAGAAAAGCAAACATGTTAGTTAATACTTATTGCTATAGAATGTCCAACAGTATAAACAGAAAGTTTTCTTTTTGAGATGGAGTCTTGCTCTTGTTGTCCAGGCTGGAGTGCGGTGGCATGATCTCAGCCCACTGCAACCTTTGCCTCCCGGGTTCAAGCGATTCTCCTGCCTCAGCCTCCCCAGTAGCTGGGATTATAGGCACCTGTCACCATGCCTGACTAATTTTTGTATTTTTAGTAGAGATGGGGTTTCGCCATGTTGGTCAGGCAGGTCTAAATCTCCTGACCTCAGGTGACCCACCCACCTTGGCTTCCCAAAGTGCTGGGATTATAAGCGTGAGCCACTGTACCTGGCCAGAAACATTCTTTTATTCAATAATTTTTTTTATGTGTGTGTGCCCCACTGAAAACTCACAGTAAAAGGAAACAGAGATTTATGTTCAGTGATTGATTTATTTGTTCATTAATGTATACATTAAAACAAACATTTATAAGGTGCCTATTTTGTACCAGGCACTACACAAAATATTGCAAATTTGAAGAATTTTTGACAGACTCCTCATCTTTAGTAGCTAATAACACAGTGGATAAGCCAGATACATAAATATATTGTTAGTACTTTGCAAAAAATGCGATAGCACTAAATGCGAGGACAGGATATCTAGCCTTAGATAAGACTTAAAGGGCACATAGGAAATAGCCAGGCAGACAGGATAGGCGGAGGGAACAGTATCAATACAGGACGTAAGTCCTATGTGCAGGGAACTCAAGTGATTTTATGTGATAGATAAAGCTTAAGGGATCGGCAAGGCTAAGTGCTTTCTATGTCTCTCTATAGAAAATGAACTTCAAATCATGGGTAATTAGGAGCCATTGAATGTTTTTAAAGCAGGAAAGTGCTGTGATCAGACTTGTGTTTTATTTGAAATACTCTGTTGCAACATAGTGACTATGGGTTGGAGGAGGACCTGGAAGCAAGGAGACCAGCTTAAGAGATGACTTCAGTAGTCTGCAGTGATGGCCTGGCTCCAGGCAGTGGTGACAGGGCTGTGGAAATAGGGAACACAGACTGAAGTCACAAAGCCAAGAAAATCATCAAGAGTCCACAGTTTATGGACTGTGGGGGTGATGAACAGAAAGAGTTAAAAATAATTCCATGATTTCTGGGTTGAATTATGGATAGAGATTGGAATCCCCAACTGTCTTTATGTAACCCAGAACTTGCACTGGAGTACAGCCTCTGTGATTAGATTTCCTGGGTTAAAATCCCAAGTCTACTCCTTTTCACTATGGACAAGGTGTTTAACCACTCTGATTTTAATTTATTCATTTATAAAATGTTCATTGCAATATACACTGTGTATAATGATTGAGTTAAATGTATGTAAAAGTGCTTAGAACAGTGGCTGATGCAAAGTATTCTATAACTATTAGTAATTCTTGTTACTTCAGTAATAATCTCAGCTATCCAGAGTGAACTCGCTGTCCAAGAATACACGCCAAACAAGAAGAGAAGTTGTTTGTGAATGGAAAGGACCAACATTAGCAGAGGTTTTAAGAAAGAGCTAAGGCAAGATTTGAAAACAAAAAGAGAGGAATAGTAGAAAAACTAAAGAGGTTCGGTCTATACGAAGTAGCCAAGCAAGGAGAAAGTTCTAAGACCAAAGTGATCAACAATGTCCAGTATAAAATAAAGGCCAATAATATAACAAAATAAAAATGCCTATTGTACTGTAGAAGTAGGAAGTTTGCTTACTGGTGAACTTAAAGCAATTTGAGTGGAGTGGCAGGGCTGAAACCAGGTAACTTAGAATCAAGAATTAAAAGAAAAAAAATGGAAATAGCAAACACAGACTGATGTTTTAAGAAACTGAATGGGGTAGAAAGGAAAGTATTGAATGAACAGGATTTGAGGTCAAGAGAGGAGGGCTGGTTTATAGACTAAATAAAGAATCATGGGAGAGACAGTGACTAATCAGTGGCAGGAGGGGTAGGAGGAAAAGAATTAATGAAACATGCAGAGCCATCTGCATTTTGCAAAAGATGCTTCATCTTCTTATAATTAAGGAAAAAATTAAAACAGTAGTGCTGACATTTGCAGGTGTGTGTGAGGAGGGAGACAAAGTTGAAGGAGGTCACACCTAATGGCCACAATTTTTTGTAGAAGATAAGCTTACCAGCCAGCCTTTTATACTTCTATTGCTCTATTCATTCAAGATACACTGAGAATTTCTCATGTGTGACACTGATGGAAATACCAACTGTTTCAAAGTAAACTGTTGACCCTTGGGGACATATCCAGTCTAGTGGGGTGCCAAGGTACCTAAACATAAAAAGTGGCCAAAAATAGAAGGCAGAATATGACCACTGCCAAGTAAGTCCAGCAGGCAGTAAATATTACTGGAATTTGATGGAGAGGAAGATTGGGACTTTGAAAAACTGGTAAGCTTCAGATAAGCAGAAAGGAAGATGAGCTTGGGACAGACAACAAAAGTCCATGTAAGGAGATGTGGCACTTTCTGGGTAAAATGCTCTCAGAATAATCTGAAAACAATAGTGAAAACATGAGATTAGAATATTCTACAAGATGACTGAAAGCTTTAGAGGTATTTGGAAGAGATGCACATCAGGGTGGAGAGAGCTATTAAGTCAATCTGAGCAGAAAAGGACACTTAAAAATGTCGTCATTTGGATTTTTTGATCCCCTGACACTGAGTCACTTCAAAGGAAGTGGCCAGTCTCTGGAGAGTGATTGACAACACAGGATATGGTCACTTTTGGTTCGGGGTGTCTTTCGCCGTGTCAGGAAGTCTGGGAAAGGATGATCATGTATTACATTCTTGGTTCTCATCAAACGCATCCATCCTGACTGAGGAAATTCCAAAGTGGAGCTGGATTTTGTACCACTGAGCAATCGATCTTCATGCAAACAGACCTTGTATACTTACACATCCTGCTCTCATGCCATCGTCACAAACATAGCTACAGATGCAATGGGATGTGATAGGACAGGACATAATAGCAGACACATTAGAATGCTACTGAGGAGCCAAGGCTCCTTGAATGTAATGATCAGGTTATTTGTCTGTGAATTGGTTGTTTTTTGCTGTTTTTCTGTCAAAGGAATTTTATATGACTATTTCCACTTTCAAAGCCGGGGTTGTAAGTAATAAACAATAGATGAGGACACATCTGAGCAAACAACACACTTTCTCTGTGTCAAGCCTTAGGCTAAGCATAAAGTGTTATAAGCTCTCAGGGTTGTCTGAACCACATTTTAAGACCTGGGGAGATGTGCAGATGTGTGAGGAGTACGACAACTGTTATGTCTGCTGAGACAGATATTTGGGAAGGAAGTGAATGAATGGGTAGGAGAAAGGACTTGCATGCAGGAAGAATGATTAGTATTGTATTGGTGATACATCTGGGCAGAGGAGGCAGGCAGTTTCCTTGTTTTCCATTATTATGTGTGTTTAAGAATTTACTGTGTACAAAATAAAGGGGCAGTACCAAGGAAAATCTGCCTGTACATGAGGCCTTTTAGAAGCTCTTTCTCTTGGAACAATTATTGACATTGGTTTTGAGTGTAAAATGCCTAAATTGCAATTCTAGTCATAAGCACCGTTCACAACATCAGGGCATCAGGGTGTATATCTCCATGTGCATATGTGGAGAGCAAAGTTACTCCGAGAAGAAATGTAATTTTCCCATCCATGATAACTCATTTATTTTGATAGCTGCAAACGCACAAAAGAGAATAGGCACAGCCTTTGGTTGCAGGTGTTCTTCAGTGAGTGCAGCTTGGCTTGATGGTGAAAAACCTGTAGACTTCCTCTCCAAATAGAAGCTGGGAAATCATCCAACACGTCCCACTTTCCTGAGAGGAAGCAAGATGTGGGGACAGGAAGGCTGTGTCAATAAAGCATTGCAGAAAAGCCTTTTGCGATTGTTTTTGCATCATAAATATTCTGTAGCCAAGTTTATTAAATTTTGATTTTGAACAATTGTAATTTGCTGACATTCTTCAACGAAATTGAAAAGGAACTGAGTTTGTGGTCCTTTCCCGTGAAATCCTCTGTAAAACAGCACAGAAAGGAAACTTCAGGGAGGGAACCACCCTTGTCAAACTAGGAGCGCTAATTAGGATATGGAAGACCGTGCTTCCGCATCATGGCCTGCCCAGAAAGAAGAGGATGTGCGCTTCTCAGGAGGGGTTTCCTGCTTGGGCCAGAAGCCTCGGTTTCTGGGATATTACTGACCTTGACTTCAGAAATAATCCATTTCATGATTTTAGAGTTACTTACCCAAAGTCCTCTACAATGCTTCCAGCAGACTCTAAGATAACTCACCTTCACCTTCACCTGCTCCCTCAAACACTCACTCTCCTTTCTGACAGTCAAATATTTTGGGTGATGATGACTCAATCACATTAAACACAGTCCTTCCCTACACAGTGAGCTCCTCCCCTTCTTCCTCTGATTGTAATGGCCCCAAACATTCCCCACCTCCTAGGTCCCCTCTAGTGGCATCAGCCTCTGGGTGACAGCAGTGAAAATGGAGCAAAGAGAACAGTCCTGCCTCCCACTGTTGCTGCTACCTAACTCTGTGGCCAAGCCTACACAAGGAGATAAATCAGGTTTCCAAAACTGCTCTCTGGTATGGATCTTGAACCTATAACGACAATATCTGAATCGCTTTGAATAAAACCCTGAACCAAAGTAGCTGGTATCTGTAGCAGATTGTATTTTAAGGATCATGAGTTTATGCATCTCGTTGCATCGGAGGGGAAGCTTTGGGTCCTGGTATGGTTATGGGAAGGCAGCTGGATGAGGGCAGTTCACTGTGCTAGGCAAAGCTGCTGAAGGAGCGTATCAAGTGGAAAAGTGAGAAGAGAGCTGAGGAAATTGTTCTGTTCATGGCTTTCTCCTCGAGGGAGACTAGAACCTTGTAGAACTGCTACATACTTTGTGTTCTCCCAGTTCTTCATCTACTCAGCAACTTTCTAATGCATACTCACTGTGTGCCAGGCAGTTTTAAGTCATGAGGATACAGGATAAAGTGATGTGAGAGGAATAGAGCTTGGATTCCAGAATAGAGCTTGTATTCTCATCAACACATATTTATAGATCCCATATGTCCACGTTTTTTCAGGGATAGCCCTGGTTTACTCCCGCTATCTTGCATAATATAATTAAAACTTCACCCTTTCACTCAAAAATATCTTGGTTTTGTCAATAATTCATATGGTCATCTTAACTGTTATATGCCTGCAGTTCTGTGAGGCACTGGGCCTACAAGAGGAGCTGGTCTTCAGGCAACTCAGAGTTCTGAAAGCAAAACAAACCTAGAAACTAAATGAACACCATCAAGAAAAGCTAAGAAAAAATACGTGTTCCTGAGAAAACTTGCCTAGATCTTGAACAAATAGTAGCAGTTGGCTGAAAGTTAAGGAGAAGAAGGTTGTGGGGTGAAAACAGATCACAATTAATTACGATGTTGTTTCTAGCTGGAGTAGGCAAAAGAAACCATACATGCCCAAACTAAAGAACCATGAAAGAAAATGATCTCTGTGGGGTGGTGTACACCGTACAGGGCTCAAAGACTTGGGTATTACAAGAAACCAAGTTTGCTAGAAGGAAAGTGCATAGTTAGTAGAAATCGATTTTAATATATACTTTTAAATATCTTTTTTCATTTTTTTTACACCCTGGACCTCATCTCTACCATACCTACACACACACACACATATGCACACACACACATATGCACACACACACACAGTTACACAGCTGAAGAATGAGGCATATATGTACGTGCATACATATACAGCTGTAGATGTCTCATATATGTTTTCTATTCTTCAGCTGTGTGATAATCTGTGGTAAGGGGTGTTTTATATAAGAGAAGCCCAGAGAGTACAGTTTTTTCCTAAATGTTTTTCTAAATTTCTCCCTTTATTTTATTTTTCTTTTGCCTTTTATCTTTCTTTTACTTCCACTCTGTGATAGAATGCTGGTTTCTTCTCTTTTTAGAAATAGCTAAACCACAGTAACCAGCCCCTCAATGAAAGAGAGGGCCTTTCTGTTGCTTTCTGGACAGTGGGATGTGAAAGAATTGATGTGCACCATTCCCAAGCTTGTACACTAAAACTTTCCCTATCATCAGTCATGTGCTGCTGGTTGGATATTGACTTTGTAGTTCTTGGTATGAAGGGAGAAATCAGACTGACTGTGTCAAGCCATTGAAATTTAAGGGATGTTTGTTACAGCAACTAATGTTAATCATTTTAAATAATACACTTTCTCTTCCTCCTCACTTTTTCTTATGTAGTTCAGCAAAGGCCTGAAAAAGTGAGTGGATTATTCTAGCTGTTCTCCTGTACATCTTTTCTAACTTTGGAAACAGGCTAGGTGGATGAAGAAGACTTCAGTTTTTGTTTGGCTTTATTTTTATAATTTTTAGTTTTATTTGTGGTCTATTAAAGGATTAAAAACTTGTCTCCTCAAAAGTGGGCCTGGGCAACTCCTCAGTTTATTTGATTATTCTATCATGCCAAATCTTCCTCCAACATTTATTGGAGAAAGAAAACACATTATGTAAAGATATCATCTTGGACTCCTTCTGTATTTTTCAACTTTTATGAACAAAGGGAAAGAACAGTGAGTTGGGATGTGCTTCCTGGCCTCTCTTGCTGTCTGGTTGCAGTTTTGGGGGCCTCCCACACCGCTTCAGTTTGGCTCAAAGTGACTGCTCAGGCGCACTGCCCTCCCTAACCCCTGTTATTTTCTTCATCTTCCACTCAATTACATGTGCCTTGATATGGTTTGGCTGTGTTCTCACCCCAAATCTCTCTTGAACTGTGGTCCCCATAGTTTAAGATAATTGAATTATGGGGGTGGTTACCTCCATGCTCTTCTCATGCTAGTGAGTGAGTTCTTACAGGATCTGCTGGTTTTATAAGGGACTCTCCCAGCCCCGGCCCCCTGCTTTTGCTCTGCACTTCTCCTTGCTGCCACCATGTGAAGAAGGACATGTTTGCTTCCTCTTCTGTCATGATTGTAAGTTTCTTGAGGCCTCCCAATGTTAAACTGTGAGTCAATTAAACCCCTTTCTTTTATAAATTACTCAGTCTCAGGTATGTCTTTATTAGCAGCATGAGAACAGACTAATACATGCCCCTACTAAAGGCTTCTCTGCTTTGAGGAAGAAGTCCAAATACATTCATTTATTAAACAAACTTTGACCCTCAGGAACCATAAAATTCTAGGGATCCAGAGATAAATAAAACACAGCCTTTTCCCTTAAAGAGCTTGAAACCTGGTGCTAAGAGAAATATGTCAGCAGAGAATCACAATAATTATGGTGGAAATATGAACACCTAGTAAGAGAGAGGGCATGACTAACTTTATTCAAAGTTATCAGGAAAGACTTTACAGATAACTTGACGTTTTAGCTGGGATTCACAGAAGAAGGCTTTGTCAGGTGGAGTAGAAAAATGAAGGCATATGGGCATATGCAACTGTACGTGTAAAGAAAACAGTTAAGAATAAGCATGTCACAGAATGATAACTATGAGGAATTAATTATTAGAGTATTAAGTTTATACAGATTGAAGAAATGGGTGGGTCTGGATTGAGAAGACCTTGGGAAGCAGCTTAAAGGACTCAGGCTTTATTTGAGGGGCAGGTTTTTATACAGTGCAGCTATCATGATAAACACATGATTTTGTTTATAGTGTTAATGGTTGACACCATTTTGTCATTTAAACAGTGTGTGTCTAGGGCTGTCCAGGGTCTCTTTGAAGCTTTCCTAGCTATGATTTCATGTTTGGTGAGTCAGAGGGAGCAAGCGGGATCAGGAAGTGCCAAACAATAGGACTGGGAATAACCGTTTTCACAGGTTGAAGGCAGCGGATAAGGTCAGAGGGTGGAGTCTCCCTCATCCTCCTTCACTGGTCAGACAGAGCCCAACTCAGATCCAACCTTGCTCTTCTATGCAAGAGCAACAGAATTGCCAGGTCTCAGACACAGGGACACCATTTGCTCTCCTTAATACCATCTTCTAAACCTGTAATGATTTCAATGCTGTATACATGGTAGATATTCAACATGTGTTTATTGTTGACAACTGTACTGACCTTCCTCAAAATCCTTATAAGAGGAATAAAGACAGCATGTTATCTTGACAATTAGGATACCACCAACTAAAAGATACTATTGTATACAGGGTGCACCTTATATTGTGTGTGTGTGTGTGTGTGTGTGTGTGTGTATAATATGTGTACTTTTTAGAGAAATAACATAATTTATTGTCAAATAATGTACTTTGTTTTATAAATTTTGAAAATATATAATAATAGACCTAGAATAGTAGAACTGGAAGGAGGCTGATACTTCATCTAACCCCTTGTTTTAACAATAATGAAATTAAGGCCCAGAAATACTTTGCCAGCCAGTAAAGTGCTAATAAGATTTTAATCCAAATGAAGCTCATTCAGAAAAACTTTTTATCTATTTCCAATAAAATATCAGATTCCTATAATCACACAGCTTTGATTTTGCATCTAAAATATTGTCAACAAGGCTTCTTCTTGGTTTATTATAATTGTCCTCAGTTAAGTTTTTCTACAAGACTGTGTCCACATGAAGGTAAGACTTTCTGCACTTCTGAATGGTGCATGGCACATGGTATGTGTTTAAAAATTCTTGTCGAGTAATATTTAGCCATGCTTGCTCCTGCTTATACAAAATGTTAATACTTCTATTACATAAAGATTAGAGATTTTCTTGGAGCATATTATTGAAGGAAGAAACAAAATCATGCCTATCGTATCATGCCTAGTGATATCAAATATCACTCTAGCATTTCCTGAAACGTAATGCCAAGTGGATGATTAGATAGAAACTTCCGGTTCATGTTGAGTCCTTTGGGCTTTGTCACGCCTTCATGATGGCTGGTGATTGCAGGAAATATTATTTTGATCAGAGAAAGCTGCATATGGGTTTGCCTTCCATTCTGAAGGTTCAGATCCTTTGATGCTGAACCTGAGACGGAAACAGTCTTCTTAAACAAACTTGGTCCTTGGGCCTTCTATGGAATGAAAGAATCATGTCTCTGAAGCCAGTCTAAAATCTCTGAGCCAGTGAGTCTCAAATAGTGGAGAATGCACACTATCAAATGGGATAACATGTAATTTTAAAAAATTATAGTAAACACAATAGAAAACCTATTTATTGTTTTCTGCAATACAATCATTAGAAAAACAAGCTTAAGAGAATCTTGGCTGGTTGAGAGAAGCAAAAGATCGGCTAGAGATTGGGGTGGTGGAGGGTGTGTGACAATATGTGATCCATTAATGCCTAAGGTTGGAACCAGCTCCTGGGAAGAGCCCACAGCGGGAATCAAAACTGTCAATCCTGTACTAAGCCTTGTTAGTAGCACCCAGCCACTACTGACTGCTATTTGTAACAGGTTCAGCTAGAGAATGTGATCTATCTTCAAGGATAAGATCAGATGGCTCAGGAAATGACTGTCAAATTGTTTACTTTCTCATGACCTTTTCTCCCAAGTCACCCAGCAGGTGCTTTCAGAAGAGTTATCCCAGAGGAGAAAAGCCCCCAAACAACAACAGTTGGAGATCATTTTCTCAGTTCATAATCCTGAAACACATCACTATGGAAATATTCAGAACACCTTCATGTTCAAGGAGCAATGCATTTCTTGCTGATCATAACCTTTGTTCCATCCCTGCACAAAGAACTTGTAAAACTCAAGTCTTGCCTGATTTGCAGATTCTCAGGGTTCACCTGCTGCAACACAAGTAGAGTAGAAAACAAAGTTTTACGTCAGACATGTCTGTCAAAATAATCTTCATAATTATACATCCTACAGAAATAATTGGGAAGGTAAATTATTCAGCCCTTGTAGGAGAGAAAAATAGAAAGCTAGGCATTGTTTTGGACTCAAACCTTAAGACCATTGTTGGGTGGAGTGGTGACAGTTGAGGGTGGGGGAAGAATGACTTTCTGTTCCTAAAACTCATTTTTGTACTTTGCTGTTTGAGTAAAATAGATTCAAAGTGTTTTCCTTCTGATTAGTACTCTTGCAAACCTTTTGAGTCATTTCTATTAATCATATCACTTTTTTCAGGAAGTAAAGTCACAGCTTGACAAAACAAACCTGACTATAAACAAACACTTGCTAAACAGCGTAATGTAACTAGGTTCCACCTGTAGTTTACAGAATGTTTTGAATGTTACTTATGGGTAGGGCCAGCCTCCTTCTTTGGTGGAAACTGTTTATGTAATAATAATATCAACTATTGTTTATGAAGTTCACACTTTGCACCAGGCACTATGTTAAGCCTGTTACCTTATCTCATTAAAGTCTCATCACACTTTGCCAGTGAGGAAACAAGCTTAGAGAAGTTACATAACTTGCTCAATATCACGTAGCTGTTAAGTGGCTTGGGATGGTGGTGGTCAGGGCAGGTTGGTGGGGAGGCACAGCAGGGTTTAAACCCAAATCTACTACACTAGACTTGATACTCCTGGCTTTCATCCTTCTTGAAGACAGTAAGGCCGAGGAGACATGCACTTTTAAGCTGTGACCAGCTTAATGTGAATGACTTGCAGATCCTTTTCTGAAGGCTATAAAAAGCAAAAACGATCCCTAAGAGATCAAGAAAGTGAGGAATATATAAAGTAGGAAAGAAAAAAATAAGACTGGAAGTTCGGAATGAGGTTGGTTCTGGATAGGGATTCTCAAAGGCAAACTGCTAGCTTTGTAATTTTTCTCAAGGCCAATTCTTAGTGGATGCCTTTCTGAATTCATTTGTTGGTTTACCAGAATCTTAAATAAATAAGATAAAATAAAGTTACTATTACATGTTTAAGTTATATCTATTTGTCCTTAGTAATCATCAGGTATTCTAGCATCTAAAAAATGCCTATTTGTGGAGCAAATAGCAGATAAGAAGAAACTGTAGAGGCACGGTGGTGATTTGATTGAGGCTAATTTTAAAAGTCCATGTTGGGGGTAACTTGCTTTCAGAATTCTATAAGGCAAATGTGGTAGTAAAGAGCAATATTACACAAATATTTCTGATGCATTTTACTTCTACCTTCAGTTTTGAACTATGACAAGCAATTAACGTTTACCAAGTTAAAAAATACATTTATTTCAGTTAAAACTCCAAGTCAATAGTAACTAAAAATATTAAACAAATAATAGTAACTGTGGTGTTTGCAACTATGTCAAGCAATGTGATATGTACTCAGTTATTAAAAAGTGCTCCCTAAATACTGCTGAATTAAATGTGACTAACTCTGACCTAGGTAGAAAATTATTTTCTAAATCCTTTAAAAATTATCATTAGTAAAGTTATCTTCTAAGGAAAACTGATTTTTATTTTAAATGACCCAGGTATATAATACCAAACTTAAAATTAAGAAGATACACCAGTACATTAGCAATTGGCCATATTTTTCCTTATATTTATTTTGCTTTTGCATATTATATAAGCGTAAGCTAAGAGAAGTCAAATAAGTATGTCCTGGATGTTAACAGGAAATAAAATATTATAAATGTCTATATCCACTTAATTTCCTACAATGCCACCTCCCAGAGATTTTGGGCAGATTTTCTCAGGGGAATATTAAGTTTCTATTATTTGACATGAAGATAGTTGCTTCTGAGGTAGATACTTTTTAACAGTTTAGAATAATATGCCATCCTAAACCATAAAGTCTAAATATCCACATAGCTAGCCCCCATACAACCTCCTCAATTGGCATAGAGGGAAACTGAGGCCAATTTCTCAAAGTCATACAACTGATATGCAGCACCTTATTAGCCATGTAATGAATATTTTGAAAATCAGAATGATCATCTTGCCAAAATAGAATTCCTTTATTTTGCTTAACTTAGTCATCTGCTAAAAAATAAACATGGTGAAAAAGATACAGCCTTGAGAATCAGACAGACTCCCTTTTCTTGTGTGTATTCTGTAATCTTTCCATGCCTCAGTTTCTTTAGCTCTGTAAGTTTTTTTAAATAATAGATTTGAAGAGATAATTGAGTTGACATGACTATGTAAAGCTCAGAGCACAGTGCCTCTCAAGGAGTTACTTCTATTTCCTCTCCACCTTTAGGGAGTATTTAAGAAAATATTATTTCAAAGGCTAAGAGAAAGGATTGAAGATAATACAATAAGTGACTTTATTTTCATTGGCAATAAAATATAAATTTAGGCATCTTTATAAGGGAAAAATATTAAATTTCATAATTTTACACATAAACATAAAACTTTTATAGTTATAATTAATATGTATGTGTTCTTTAGTTTTTGCTTTTTATACATAAAATGACATCCTATATATTTCCATATTGCCACTTAGCCACACTTTTCTAGCATTCGTCATCTCCAGAATCGTATCATGTCATAGTGTGTGGGGTCATTTATTCCCCTATTGCTGTTGTCCTTAAAGGTGGATTCCAGCTTTTCACAGTATATCCAATAAACATGTGGTGCACCCATTACAGAAGTGGCATCTTCAGAGTGGAAAGATGAATAAGACTTGTTCTTTGACCCTAAGGCTCTTACAATCTAGGAGTTGAGGGAAATATGCAACGAAGTATGATGCAACATGTTCAATGCTTTAACAAAGCTGCTTGGGGATCACTGGGAACAAGGAAAAGGGACAGTCTCCTTCATGAACATATTTGTACAGATGACTTAGTTTGAAGAGTTGGGAATTTCCTAAAGGGAAAGTATGCATCAAGAATATGAGGGCTCATAGGGCTAATTTTTCAAATTGCCATATTACTCCATGAAATGATGAAAACTTTTACAGTATGTTTAACAACATTACATGGACCATGCTCCACATAGTCCCACTAGCTCACTATGGAGTCTTCACTGTGATGTATTTTCTGACTACTCAGGGAAATGGACTGCACCCTTTTTTTATTTCATTGAATACAATACATGCTTCCATCTTAGCATCTCTAATCCTTAGGCACCTGCATGTTGAATGTCTGCCTTGCTCTGTTAGGTAATAGGCTCCCAGAGGATAGAGACAATGCCTGATTCATTCCTAGATCTTCTTCTGTGATTAGCACACTGTTTGGACCATTATAGGTATTCATTAAGAATTATTTGATCAGGGCTGGGTGTGGTGGCTCATGCCTATAATCCCAGCACTTTGGGAGGCCAAGGCGGGTGGATCACTTGAGGTCAGGAGTTTGAGACCAGCCTGGCCAACATGGTAAAACCCCGTCTCTACTAAAAATACAAAAATTAGCCAGGCACGGTGTCATGCACCTGTAATCCTACCTATTCAGGAGGCTGAGGCAGAAGAATCACTTGAACCCAGGAGGCAGAGGTTGCAGTGAGCTGAGATTGTGCCATTGCACTCCAGCCTGGGCAATATAACAAGACTCCATCTCAAAAAAAAAAAAAAAAAAATTATTTGATCATAAGAAAATTTCCAAGGTCAATGAGCATACCATGTTACCCTAGAATTAGAATAATTATCTTTATATACTAATTTTCCTAACTTTAAATGTATTTTACATATTAATATCAAGTTGTCTTAATAGTCTCTTTTAAATACACTGTCCTCTTCAGTGTTGTGCTAGTTCTTGGTTGTCAGATATTACATTCTTCTAATATGCTCTATTTCTTCTACCTTCATTCCATCAGTAAAGTTTGCTTTTTAAATTAATAGGGTTCAATATTGATCATTATTGCATTTTAACACAAATAAAGCAATATCTGTGGCATTTGGAGAACCTACATTGCTGCATTCCTTGGAGTAAAAAAAAAAAAATGAAGAGGTGGGGAAGTTTGGGTAGAAAGACGATAGAAAACAGAAGGAGGTAGAAAACAGAAATATGGCAAAAGTCCAAGGAAAAAACAGGACATTAACTTAGGACATTACTTAGAAAGTAGTCGATAAAAAAATGTATTTAGTTTTGACATATGCATTTTATCTATATTTAATCAGAATTTGAATTTTCCTGAAGAAAAGTCAATTAGGCTACTGGTTATCTGGAACTACTTGAAAAATGATCTATACTGAAAAGAGGACAGGGGAAAAGCTGCTCTGAAAAGCAGCAAAATAGTGGCAGATTTCTGTGTTTTGCTACTGAGCATTTTCAAACATAAAATGAAAGTCAAGTCTTCTTTGAAACAGAGGAAAGAGCATGTGATATGGCATCAGAAAGCAGAGTTGTCCTAAGAACATTTTATTTTTAAATTGTGAAATTAACAAACCCAATATTCCAAAGACTGAGTCCTAAATATGAAGATGGACAGTATGCAAAGCCGTGCATTACGTATTTAGTCACAAGGCCATCAATTGCCAGATGATATCAGCAGGAGGTTTGCATATTTCAGCTGAGACTGGCAAACATGAACGTATGTGGCAATAGCAGCAACAAGTATGAGGAAGTTTGAGGAAATACATGCCTACAAGTAGGGTGGTTGTGAAAGGATTACCGAGAAGTCCTGGGCTTAGCCCAAGGGAGACAGGGATATGTGCAACCCTGTTTGCAAATATTTCATCTATTCCTAGTGATATGGCTGCAGATATAGAAGAAAAGAGAAAAGAAAATAACAATAAAAAGATACTCTTTAATCATTTCCATTGAATTGATGTGCTGGAAGGTCTCTGTTTTATACAACTCAGGTATTAATACTTCTTTACAAAGTATTTACTAGCCATGAGCACCACGAGAAAATTTAGACTGGTTTCCATGACATGGCAGACTTATTTAAGGGACGCTTTGTAGAGAAAAGTTGCAGGTTTGCTGAGAGAGAGAAAAAAAAAAACTGCTTCTCTTTCTCTGTACAATATCGAGTGGCTAGAAATAGTTTATCCAGATTCGACAGAGCTTTTTGTTTTGTTGTGTTTGCTGGTTTGCTTGCTTGATTTTTGGTCATTACTGATTATTTGCTTTTACTAAATTTTTTTTTAGCTACATTTAAATGGAGCCCTTTATTAACTAAAATTTTATTTAACGCTGTATGTTTATGGAAAGTGCAAACAACAAAAACACAAATATTGTAGTTTATTTAGTCCAGTTTCTCTACCTTAGCACTATTGACATTTTGGGCTGGATAATTCAGCATTGTGAGGGCTGTCCTATGCATTGTAGGATGTTTAACAATATCCCTGGTCCTGACCAATTAGATGCCAGTAGCACCCCTCCCCAAGTTGTGACAATCAAAAATATCTCCAAGCATTGTCAATATCTCTTGGGGGCCAAAATAGTCCCTGAATGAGAACAGCTAATCTAGATTGTATAATTTAAAATGTTAATAATTAATGAAAATTTATATAGATTATAGGCATAACATGAAACTATTATAGCTTCACAAAAGCAAAGTCAAAATAATTCTATGAGTTATTTTCTGTCATTTGTATACCTTCAACCCCATTTCTAGAATTGGACCATTATCATGAATAATCACATTAGTACCCCTAAAGTTTGTGCCATATTCTGCATTGTCTGAGAATGAGAAAAACATTTCCATTGAATTGTATGTATTCCAGCATTATTGCATCTCCCGTCTTACAGATGAAAGAGGAACAGAGCAGTTGAATGCATTACTTAAGATCACCCCAAAGCAGATCAGAGCTCACGCAGCCTCAGGTTCCAGAGTCATTATTATTTGAAATAGATAATGATCTAGAATGATTTTTAACAGTAAGAAATTAATAAAGGTTCCCAATTAGGATATTCACTTGAAAACTTTCAATTAATTTTTTTTTGTATCAGATAGAACCAAACCTCAGTTTACTCTTCTCTTAAACTGAACAAACTCTGATCTCCTTTGTCTCTGTCAGTATGGCCTGCTGTAACAAATGCAATAAACTAGGTAGCTTGTAAACAACAGAAATTTATTCTCACAGTTCTGGAAGCTGGACATCTGTGATCAGGGTTGCCAGCAGGTTGAGTTCTGGTAAGGACCTGTCTCCTGACTCATAGACGGCCATCTTCTCACTGTGTCCTCAACACGACAGAAAAGGCAAGGTAGCTTTCTGGGGTTTCTTTTACAAGGGTACTAATCCCAATCATGAGAGCTCTGCCTTCATGTCCTAATAACTTCCCAAAGGCCCCACCTCCAATTACGTTGGGGCCAGTTTTCAATGTACGAATTTTGGGGCAACACAAGCATTAAGTCACCTTTTGATGGTGAAAAGTTCTTTGGAAATCTAAGCTCTAGATTGCATTGTGATGTGTAATCCTTGCAGTATCACAGCATGAGCCTAGAATAAAGCCCAATTCCAATCAGCTCTTTCCTAACCCACCACTCACAGTGCTCCCATTCAAACAATATTATAAATATTACGTTCATCCATGAAGTCCAAGAGGACAAAGAATAACTGCTTGCATTTTTCTTAATGTAGAAGAGTACTCATACAAAGAGAGGCTGTGAGATCTTCACCGTGAAGTTGCTTCAAGTCACGGTTCCTTAGGCATTGTTCTGTTTACCCTTGTAGGCAAAATACACAAGATTTTGAATTATCAGTTATGGCTGTAAAATCACCTTCAAGCATCTCTTCTAAAATCATGAACGTGATTCTGCCTTCTAGCTAACATAGGCTAATCTAAACTATAGGACTAGCCATGTCCCACTCCCCTCCCCAAAATATCCACACTTGAGATTGAGGTTATAAAGTAGATTGGATTCTTTGGGGGATAGAGGTGATTTAAAAGATAGGATATGAAGGAAGGATGATTATATTCTAGCCAAATACAATTTTGGGTATATTATATAATCACTAAAATATATTTTAAAGATAGACATTGACTTATGCCAGAAAGTTAGTGTAATCATGGCAGTTTCATGTGTTTAAACCTAATATATTGCTCTGAGGGTTTGTGGTGGATTTGTGGGGGAATAAAAGATAAGCATTACTTAACCTTAAGCTCTTTAAGGCTATAAAATACTTACTATACCTATGAACATTAAATTTTATATCTTTGAGGTCAAAAGTTGCTGTCAAGTTAGTGTTTTTGGAACGGTCTTATTTTTCATGAAACTTATCGTCAGGAAAGAAGACCAGAATATCTCTAGCTTTGAATTTGACCCTTATAAAATGATTAGAGTGGACTTTATGGACTGCCTCTTCAAATATCTAGAAAGTTAATAAACTGATTTTATAGGAGTATTACTAATTTTCCTGATTAAGATTTTTGCACCACATGTGTCTCTAAAGCAATACTAAAAGAAAACACATCAAGACAAGTTAAATAGCTAGAAATTACATATTTTAGTTTTACATTTGATAATCCACTTTTGGATTTTGATGCATGACAATTTACATACTTTGGAGGGCCTGGCTCCCTGGAACTTTGCCATTTTTAAGATCCCTCCTACAGTGGCATTTATCCGCCCAGGCAGCTCTCTACCCCGACACCAACCTACACACACCTAAATACCTCTGGCTCTAAGTGACAACTTTTGGAATAGGCATGAATCATCCTAGCCCTTAAGGGACCATTTACTAATCCATATTTTCCCCAGCTGCAGAATTACCTGGGCCTTTGGGCTTGTGCCTGGCCATTCCAAAGGCTTCTCAGAGCCATGTTATTGATGGAAAATGACAGAACCTAATGGTCTATTAACAGTTAAGAAGGGAACTGCCCTCGTTGTGAATCAGAGGTCTGGAAGTAAAAGAGAAAAAACACTCTCTCTTAATTTTTCCCCAGCTATTTGTTTCCAAAACAGAAATAGCTACCACTTTTCTCATTATGGAAAATAAAACTTTTGTTAGAAAATTAAGAAAAAAACAGGGAAAATCCATAACTTTTTTTGGTACATGTAACCTTTCGGTATGTATAGCTCTTTAAATTTTTTTTTTTATGCAATTACATTGTGTGTATATAAATAAAATTTTAATGGCAACAGACCGCTATTTCCATTTTATAGTCTTCAAAAAATTTGATGGCATTTTATGAGCCTTTTTACATGTCAGTAAAAATAGATCTGTACCAATAGTTTAAACTGCAACATTTAAACTACTTTGCAGGAATATGCCATCATTTATTGAAGAAGTCTCTTATTGACTGTTGGCATTTAGTTGGTTTTCTTGGAACGAATGTCCTGAAACATTCATCTTTTGAATTGTCTATTTCCTCAGGATATATTCCTAGAAGTGGACCACCTGGTTAAAATATGCTATTTTAGGGGATTTTGACATGTTACCAAATTGTCCTCAAAAAAGGATATACCAATTTATCCCCTATCAATAGTGAATGCATGTGGGAGGCTTCCTTTTTAATTCAGCTTTCATCATGTGTCTATTTTTGTTGGTTCTTGACTGAATATAAACTCTATGGAGTTAGGGTAGATTTGAGAAGAAAAAAAATCTCAGAGAATTTGGAAGTATTGTGTGGCCCTCTGTGAGTCACAAACGTGAACTTGTCTTCCTACCCATGCTTTTGTGGGGAGCAGGAGTTGTTTCGGGCCATGTGTAGCATGCTAATGCTGCGTGGCAAATGTTTATAGCTTGAAAACGGCATCACTGGGGTTTGATGTGGATCCAGGAGGAAGTGGAGGAGTCTCATGGTGTTTATGAATCTCAGCGTGAGAAAATAATCCCCCAGCTGCAAAGTGAGTTGCAATAGTCAAGAGATGTGTGAGAGGGCAGAGGGGACTGAAAATCCCTTTCTCTGCGTCACACTTTAGGACTTTAGAAAAGCACTCTCTGATGTTCTACAAAATAAGGGTACAAAGAAGCGGGAACTGGATTCTTTATTCTGCCAACATTGCTTGTCAATGTTCTAGGAAAAATGCATATAAATTCAAAAGGCTAAATTAAAATAAGAGAAAGAAACTTGTTATACTGTTTACAGTCATGTATTTCTGATATAACAACAACAACAACAAGCTGAGAGCTGTTACTAGAAGGAAGCATTTAGTTGAGAACTTTCCATTTTTCTTTGATAATCTTGATAAGTAAACAGGGTATAATCAAGTTCCTGTAGTAGACTAATCATTTTAATATTTCAGTTTTGTTACAGTCAGCTCCATCATTTAAACTATTCTATAATGCCACACTGCTGAGCTGGAAATCAGAAGTAGGCTTGTCAAAGGAAATTACTTCTACATTCTGTTTCTTGTCTTCCTAGAAATGCCTTTATACAACAGTCATATTATTTCTGATGTTGGCTAGCTAGACTGATAGGAAGTCACTTGAAGGTTACCTGCAGAGGGAGTGACATGATGTCACCATTTTCTCTGTCATTCCTTTCTTTACAAGTGGAAGAAACTGTAGGTGTCTCCCCTCCTTATCAGCCCTGCATGGATGAGGAAAATAGACATCTTAGAATTTCCCTCATTAATTTGGTTAATACCAATAAAGTATATATATAATGACACAGGTTGTTCAAATGTGCTAGAGTCATTCTATTGTTTCTCCATTTAAAGAGAGAGGAGGAAAAATCCACCACCAATATCCGCCAAGTAGATGCTCCAATTCCAGAGCCTGTTCTGAGGTGCACTTTCCTGGTGTTGCCAATTTGTCATTCAGATACCATTATCTGTTCCCTACCTTTTCCTATTGTTTATTTCTGTGACGTTTGTTCCTTTTATTTCTTCCTGCCCCCATGGTCTACTACCACATCCTGAAGCGAAAATTCCTGTGCTTGTGCCCTGCTATATTATTTCAGATGAAATGCTTGGCTCCCTTTTTCTGGGTCCACGGTGTGACCCAAGCTATACGTCATTGCACAGAAATTCACAACTATAAATTTTTTCTCTCTAAGACAAAATGACGGATTTATTCTTGGTAATGATTTTACTGTCTGTATTCCTCTTTATTATTTTTGGAGTGTTAAGCAGGGTGAGAATAGTTGTGTTTTGACCCGTTGAAGGGTTATAAGATGTAAATAATTTAAGTATCACTAAAAAATTTGGGGAGAGAATTTCAATATCTAAAATGAATGATGGCCAGGTGCAGTGGCTCATGCCTGTAAACCCAGCATTTTGGGAAGCTGAAGCAGGAGGATCACTTGAGCCCAGGAGCTCAAGACCAGCCTGAGCAACACAGTGAGATCTTGTCTGTATAAAAAAAAAAAATTAAAAAAGAAATAAAATGAATAATGCTTTTTTATAATTCATTGTTTTCTGTTTAGATATTAAACAACCTCCGTTTACTACTCAATGGTAATAATGCATTGACAGAAATTGAACAGATACAAAATTGAATCATTTTGTCTTTATCCAAATGAAAAGAGAAATATTTTAAAATTCTGCCTGCTTGGTAAATTTCCATTTACGTGAACTCCTGACAATGATCTATGTCATTCCCTCACAAAAAATATGACAATAAAGACAAAATATTTGCCTGTTCCTAGGATCAAGTGTTTTAATATCTAACCTGTGTTGGCAAAAGGAAGATGATAGATAGCCTCCCTTTTAGATTCAAACACTATAATCAAATATATTTATTTTTATGTATCTAAATAAATATACTCAAGGAAATTGTCAAAATGTTTGAGCCCTAGTAACATTTCCTTCAGGAAAAGGAGAATTAGAAGATGGGGCTGAAATGCAGATGAAAAGACTTGGTGGATCTTGTGCCTATACTTCCTTTGCAAGAGTTTAGAGATACAAAGTATAGCCAAGTGGTTTGAATAGAGTCTATTTTTAAGGCTTACCCAAGTGAATTTAGAAAGAAGTAGTATAATACTATGGTTGAGGCCTCAGACTCTGTAGCCAGACTGCCTTGATTTGAATATGAAGTCAGGCACTTACTAGCTGAGTGATCTTGGCCAAATTATTTAACATCTTCACGCTCCAGTTTTCTCTTCGATACATTGGAGATCCTAATGAAACCTACTTCCTCAAGCACGTTGTGAATATAAAATGCAGAAATGGATGTGAAGTGCTTAGAAAAAGGTATGCCATGAATTGAATACTTAATGATGCTACCAGTATGATCATCATTGCCAGATTTGTCATTAAGAAGGAAAAGCCAGTTTTAGCATCGGAAGGCCCAAGATATTGGAGAAAAGGAATTATCTGTTATCTGTCAGCAGCAGCAGAATTCTTTCAAAAGAAGAAATAGTGATGAAATACATTTAAAAAAAAATCTCCTTTATTATTTTTATAATAAATTGTATTTTAAAATTTAAAATTGTATTATAGAGTAAAATTGATTTTTTCATTTGATATACAGTTCTATGAACTTGAACACGAGTAGATTTGTGTAACCACCCCCAAAATCGGAAGACAAAACTGATATATCATCACAAAATATTCCCCCCATGTCACCCCTCTGCAGTCAAACCTTCCTCCATTCCTAATTCTTGGAAACCACTGATCTGTTCTCTGTCACAACAGTTTTGACTTTGTGAGAATGTGATATAATATAAATGGAATCATTTACAGATAGATGTTCCTTGACTTATGATTGAGTTATATCCTGATAAACCCATCATCAACTGAAAATACTGTACATCAAAACTGCATTTAGTACACCTAACCTGCTGAACCTCATAACTTACCTTACATTAAACATGCTCAGAACACTTGTATTAGCCTAAAATTGGGCTAAATAATCTACCACAAAGCCTATTTTATAATAAAGTGTTGATCATCTCATGTAATTTATTGAATACTATACTGAAGTACAGTTTCTTCTTAATGCAGGTCACTTTTGGACCATCGTAAAGTTGAAAAATCATTAAGTCAAACCATCGTCAATTGGGAACTCTATTAACACTCCCTGCAAAGTCTCAAAGCATAATGACTTTGAGATTCATCTACAAAGTTGCATATATTGGTAGTTTTTCTTTTTTATTCCTGAGTACTTTTCCATGTTATGGATGTGTGGGCTTATCTATTCACCTGTTTAAGCAAATTTGAGGATAAAGCTCCTATACATACTTGTGTATTTTTTGTGTGGACATTAGTTTTTTTTTCAGTAAATATCCAAAGGTTCCAGGGTGACTGTACCATTTTGCATTCCTATCAGCTGTGTATGAGAGTTCCAGTTGCTCCATATCCTCTCTAGCACTTGGTATTGACAGTATTCTCTTTTTTTAAAACAATTTGGCTCTTCTCAAAGATGTGTAGTGGTATCTAATTGTGCTTTTAATTTACATTTTCTTTTTTTTATTATTATACTTTAAGTTCTAGCGGTACATGTGCATAACGCTGCAGGTTTTGCTTACATACGATACTTGTGCCGATGCTTGGTGTGCTGCACCCATCAAACTCGGTCAGCACCCATCAACTCGTCATTTACATCAGGTATAACTCCCAGGTGCAATTCCCTGCTTCCCCTCCCCCCCCGTGATAGCCCCCCGGTGTGTTTGATGTCCCCTTCCGAGTCCAAGTTGATCTCATTGCTCAGTTCCCACCTATGGAGGCTGGAGCAACATGTGGGTTGTTTCGGGTTTTTTCCCTGTTTTGCGGCATAGCTTTTGCTGAGAATGATGCGCTTTCCAGGGCTGGCCAAAGACTTGCGAATCAACCCAAATGTCCATCAGTGACAGACTGGATAAGAAATGTGGCACATATACACCATGGAATACTATGCCCAGCCATAAAAAAGGATGAGTTTGCTGTCCTTTGTAGGGACATGGATGCCAGCTGGGAAACCATCATTTCTCAGCAAACATTCGCCAAGAACAGAATTAATTTACATTTTCATAATAGCTTTTTTTAATCATGTTGAACAAGCTTTCCTTCCTTCCTTCCTTCCTCCTTCCTTCCTTCCTTTCCTTCCTTCCTTCCTTCCTTTTCTTTTAGGCCAGGCATGGCTGGCTCATGCCTCTAATCCAAGTAATCCAAGTAATTTAGGAGGCCAAGGCATGCAAATCGCTTGAGTCCAGGAGTTCAAGACCAGCCTGGAAAACCACAACGTTTCTAGAAAAAAAAAATACAAAAATCAGCCAGACTTCGTTGCACATGCCTGCGGTCCCAGCTACTTGAGAGGCTGAGTTTGGAGGATCGCTTTAGTGATCTTTTCTTTTCTTTTTTCTTTTCTTTTCTTTTCTTTTCTTTTCCTTTCTCTTTCTCTCTCTCTCTCTTTCTCTCTTTCTCTCTTTCTCTCTTTCTCTCTTTCTCTCTTTCTCTCTTTCTCTCTTTCTCTCTTTCTCTCTTTCTCTCTTTCTCTTTCTTTCTTTCTTTCTTTCTTTCTTTCTTTCCCTCTCTTTCAGACAGTGTCTTGCTCTGTGACCTAGGCCGGCATGCAGTGGGGTGATCTTGGCTCACTGCAACCTCTATCTCCTGGGCTACAGCAGTCCTCCAACCTCAGCCTCTCAAGTAGCTGGGACCACAGGCATGTGCATCAAAGTCTGGCTGATTTTTGTATTTTTTTTTAGAAATGTGGTCTCACCGTGTTTTCCAGGCTGGTCTCCAACTCCTGGACTCAAGCAATCTGCATGCATTGGCCTCCTAAATTACTTGGATTACAGGCATGAGCCACCTTGCCTGGTCTGAACATATTTTCATGTATCTATTTGCCATTCTTATATCACCTTAAGCAATTTTTTTCAGTCTTTTGGCCATATTTTAATGTGGTTGTTTGTGTTCTTATTCTTGAGTTTTAAGAATTTTTTTAAAATATATCCTAGAGACAAGTCATTTGTTGGATATGTGACAGAAAATATTTATTTGGTATGTATAAATATTTTCTTCTCATTTTTAGTTTATGTTTTCATTCTATGAATAGTGCTTTTCACAAAATAAAATTTTAATTTTGATAAAGCCCACTTTATCTTTGTTTTCTTTCATGGATCATGATTTTAGTTTCATGCCTAAAACTCTTTAGATCCTGAAGATTTCCTCCTGTGTTTTTTCTAAAAGTTTTATACTTTCATGTATTACATTTAAGTCTATGATCTATCTTGAGACTATAGAAGGAGCTCAACAAATGTTAATAGTTTCTCCCAACCCCTTTGAAGTATTCTAAGACCTGAAAAGAAGCAGAACTATGGATTCCATTTTTATTGGCTTCTGTGTTTGTGATTTATACTTCTGCTGGAGGAGTAGAAACCTCAGTAGTCAGAGAAGAGAATCAGGCCAATCAGTGAATTTCAAACACACTAGTGAGAGCCCCATAGAGATTGCAATAAAATGTTTAAAAATCTACTATACCCATGGACATTTTAAAAGGGAAGCTTAATAAAATACGTAGCTGATATTTTCTTTCTTAATTTTGTAAAAGTATATGTTTATTATACATTTTGGATTGCTTTTGTTTGCCTTCTCTGTTTCAAGCAGATTTTTTTATCTAGCATTTTCAAAGGTTTAACATTGTATTGAAATTTTGATGCAATAATGCTATCATTTTCAAAGTTTGATAAAGTCTTTTCCTTTTAGTGTTCTAAAAGCAAGACTATTTTAACGATTTCACCACGGCCACAAAATAACCTTTTACAAAAACAACTTTTGACTAAGGTAATCGCTCATCTCTGTTGAGAATTGAGAAACAGAGCAAAATTGTCCACGTGTTAGGAAACTAAAATTGAATGCCACAAGAAGTCCAAATATTAGTGTTTTTTCCTGTGGGGCTAAATAAAGCTTCTGCTGATTCTTCGATGTTTCCTATAACATGTTAGAACCAGAGTTAAATGATGAAAACTCTTTCCCCCAGCAATTTGGCAGTTAAGTTTCCATCATCATTTACTCTGCTATAAAAAAGAATTCATCACAAACTCTTTTAATCTCTTGAAATATTTTCACAGGCAAATGAATTCAAGAGTTAATGGATTTTTTTTATTAAAACATAAAAACCATAATATCTATCAGTGTATGTCTAAAAACACTAGGAAACATTGTTTAGATAATACAAACCAGTCCTAGCTAAGAGGAAGAAGATGGAGTTGGCCTGATTCAGGTCTGTAGTGACCCCTTGGACCTGAGCAGAATTTATCAGGCAATTTTTATCTGGGAAGACTGGATGGAAAACAAAACGCATACTACTTCATGGGTTCAGTTATTCTCCTAACTACCATCTCGCCACGGAAATTTCGTTTTGTGTAGATGAATTCTCTTGTGGAGGCTATGTCTTTGATATATATGGTTTGTTCACTTAAAAATTATTATAGAAATTTATAAAGATGGGGGAAAGATACAGAGGATAGAGAAGGAATTTTAATAATCCTGTAGTGTCTACTTTTCTACATTGAAGCTCCTGGAAAACTACTTGATATAAAAAAGATTGCCTCATAAGTCACAATCTTCTTGGCAAAAGACTTGATTATCTTTGAGGTTATTTTAAGCAAGTTGTGATAAACTAATAGGTTTTCCTTCTCCATGTCAGGGAAATATCTTAATGATTATCACATTAAAATTGCACAGTTATGCTACCTGAGGACCTTATTGTTATAATTTTCTTGAATAGATTACCTGAGTGAATTCCATAAAGATTAGATTGATGACTAGTTTCTCATGTATGGAAACTCAAAGCTTTATATGCCCCCATACTTAAATATATAGAAACTTAATGAGAATCTGCTGTGTTATATAGAGTCCTTAAGATTTGGAAATCTTGGTTTCTAGACTGTGCTCTGCTGTGAATTAGCTTTGTAAACTTGTACCTCAGTCTTCTATAATGTGAATTTTGGAGTCAATCAAATATTGGTTTCAATCCAAGCATTATCAACTAATAACTATGGTTTGGGGGCAAGTTGTTTAACTACTATGATCCTTAATGTTTTAGTTTGTTCTTGCATTGCTATAAAGAAATGCCTGATGCTGGGTAATTTATAAAGGAAAGAGGTTTAATTGGCTCATGGTTACACAGGCTCTACAGGAAGCATGGCTGGGAGGCCTCAGGAAACTTACAATCATGGATGAAGGAGAAGGGGAGCCAGCCCTTCATATGGCCAGAGCAGGAAGAAGGGCAGGGGAGAGGCTACACACTTTTAAACAACCAGATCTGGGAGAACTCACTCACTCACTCTCAGGAGAACAGCCCCAAGGGGATGATGCTAAACCATTCGTGAGAAACTGCCCCTATGATCCAATCACCCCCTCACCAGGCCCCTCCTCCAACACTGGGGATTACAATTCCATGTGAGATTTGGTGGGGATACAGATAAAAATCATATTACTGTCATTCTTTAAAATGATGAGAATTGTCCTTGGCATGCTACCTAATAAAATAGACATAATGCATGTGAGATCACTTAGAAAACTGTCAGGTTCTATACAAGTATAAAACGTTATCATTTAAAAGTAAAACTATGCCAAAAGATAAACTATACCTGTGCTCCAGTGATAATATCTACGGTGATGCAATTAAAATAACTAATATTTCCAGGTTGATATTTGGATCCTCGTACAATAAATTCTGGTTTTTTTTCAAAGCTATGGTCAAGTTTTGGAAATAATTTTTACTGTTAAGTGGCTAGAGAGAGCTTTGATCAGAAACGCTGACTTTGGCAAATGCACTAACTTTTGCATGCAGAAGTCTATCCTCCACAAACTGTTGCTTACCAAAGAGGCGCTTGTTCACGGAGAAGGATTTGTCCTGGTGTTTCTTACACTGGAAAATTTTCCCATCCTTCTCTGGCTGGACTAACTCAAGGAGCAGTGTCTATGGCTTCATAATTGAATGGTACATTTGAGATGAGGAGAATATGAGCCTTTTTTATTCTAGTGAGGTGAGTGATCCTTTGTTTGGGTTTTACAGCATGGTTCCCTGTTATGAGTTGTCCTGAAATCCCCACAGGAGCATGGAAGGCCATCCTAGGCCATCCTAGGTAAGGTAATGGTAGGTAGATACCAGGTAAGAGGGCTAGAGTTGTCCTGGGGTCTGCTCTAGTTGGGATTTCTGAAAGATGGAGGCAGGGTGATAGGGATATTGCTGATCTTAAATCAGGAATCTGGAATTTAGGCAGGGATTTAGACTCAGGCAGCTGCAGCAGGGCCAGCCAGGAGACCGGCATCTTCTGAAGGAACACTGGTTCTTTTCAACTTGATTAACTCAGACATGCTTTTTAGATCATTTCCCTGAGCATGAACGCTGGTCTTAATGATTGGGATCAGCTCATTTAGACCCAGCTTTACTAAAGGGGAATGAAGCACTCTTGTTCCTGAAGGTTTTTTTAATTCTCCTTGAGGGAAAGTCTCTACTTCTCTGAAAGAATTTTAGACTTTGAATTCTTTGGTTGTCAACTCCCAGAGCAGAGAGTCTGGTAATCAAAGGAGACCTCTCCTCAGTTGTGGTCTCAATCCCTAGGCCCAGGCACCAACTACACAGCTCAGGCTCAAGGCTGAACCATGAGGATCCTCATGGACAACTTCCACAGTCAAATATAATCGTCTCAGTAGTTAGGACGCAAGTGATTGACTTCTTTCATTAGCGTTCCTCATTATTTATTCATATTTGCACCACTCATTTCTGCTCATGTTTCAGTTTGTTCTGAATAAAGCACCCAGCCTTAATTTCCACTGCTACAACTTGAAATTAAATATTTTCCCTTTCAAAACATCATTTAATGTTCTTTATTTTTACTCTCCAAATTCTCATACATGGCTGGCACTGAATTATATGATTAAATAATTGGAGTGGGAGATGTGAAAAGATTGCCTGTAGAGAACACTTCAAAATTCATAGCAGGGTTTATAGTTGTACACACTGAATAATTATGACTTTTCTCCAGGTCTGAAGCAGGAGGATTCTTGAAGGATTTCTTTTTCAGTGTGTAGATGAGTTAAGGGAGTTTTTTTGTTCACTCCTCTTATCAGATTTATTTCATTCCTCTTTTTCTTGAACTCTAGCTTAGTAAGAAGGTAAAGGTAATCAAATAGCAAAGTAAAGTTTGTTGTTGTTGTTTTTAGTCAGAGTCTTGCTGTGTCGCCCAGGCTGGAGTGCAAGTGGTGTGATCTTGGCTCACTGCAACCTTTGCCTCCCAGGTTCAAGTGATTCTTGTGCCTCAGTTTCCCAAGTACTTGGGACTACAGGAGTGCACTAACACTCCAAGTTAATATTTGTATTTTCAGTAAATACGAGGTTTCACCATGATGGTCTGGATGGTCTCGAACTCCTGACCTCAAGTGATCTGCCCACCTTAGCCTCCCAAAATGCTGGGATCACAGGTGCCACTGCACCCAGCTTCCAGGAAGCTTTGATAGAAAATAACAATGCTAATAACTAAATTTAGTTGTTTATATTACTTAGAAATTATCTTATTTGTATTTATTAATGTGTTAATCCCATCTAGAGATCAGTAGAATGCATATACAGCATTAAATGTACACATATGGAACAAATATATTGATGATGCTAATAGGAAAAGGGCGGGAGAAAAATGATTGCTTGTGCTTGTGTGTGAATTTGAGAAAAACTAACAAGATAAAGTGGCAAGGCGATTGTATTTAGAATCAGAAAATCTGGGTATGCACCCTGTCTCTTTTAGTTACTAACAATTTAGCAGCAGTCAAACGAAGGCACTTAAATTCTCTAAACCTCAGTTTACTTAGGGTAAAGAGGAGCCTCAAATCCCTAGCTGTATAATTAGGTCACTGTGAAAAATGGAATAAAATAAATGAAAGTACTTTTAAAATTCAAAGGCATGAGAATGTGAAGTAGTGTTATTAGAGTGCCTCAGTAGAAAGTAATGTGTCCCATTTAACTAGAAGAAACACACAGGACTTGCATGTGAAGAACACCATCCCATGTCTACTTTAGATGCTCATCAGCCTCCTTTTATATGATTAGAATTCATCCAACTCAAAATGCAATAAATGGACCCTTGGGTTTCACTTATAACTCTTCCATTAATTCAGGAATAAACATTGTCAAGTTATTTGACCTCCTGGGATTATTGGAACCAGTTACCTGATATCCTCCAGATTTGCTCACTCTGTCTTACCTTTAGTCAGTGGGGAGAGTTCTTTCCATAAACCACATACAGAGCTAGATAGCTATATTAGGCTGGGTTCTCCAAGAAAGCAGACTCTGAGACAAGAACTCAAGTCTTAGTAGTTTATTTGGGAGGTGATTCCCAAGAAGTGCTGAAGTCAGTACAGAGTTGCATTCATGAGGAAATTAACACTGCAGACAGCTGGGGCTCAGTCCATCTGGGGACCTCTGGGAGACTGTATAGAACATAAATTGTCCCATCGGAGAAGGGAGGAAGTTGGTTATTTTTCTTCCAATTCCCTTCATAGTCACTGGCCAAAGGCTACTGTGGGGGCAGCAACTTCCTCACCCTCTGGCCTGCCATGCATGCTGGCCAAACGTGTCAGAGATATCATGCAGTGATGTGTCACAGGTGCCTACATAAGAAAGCCATTGGCACACATGGAGAGAGTGAGTAGAGAGGAGACATGGTGGAGCCTTGACAGCATATGCTACAATGCAGTGGCTGACAGGGGGAGGAACTGCTCAGATGCCCCTTAAAGACCAGATAGCTTCTCAGCTTAAGAATAGTTAGCTGACAGCCTCCAATTGTTAGTGCCTTCAGAATCCTTCTCAGGTTTGTAGCTGAGCTGTTGCTATTCTTGGGGGCAACCCCCAGCCAATGATTGAGCAAGGCAGGGGTATGAGGGCTTGTCTATTTCTGCTCAAAGAAAGATTCCAATAGACAATCTTTACTCCATGGCCCCTATGGTAAAGACTTTCCTAGGTACATCTCAGCCTGACAGATCTCTACATAGTCCAGCTTCATGCCCTTTCTCAGGGTTACTACCTAGTAAACCTTTTGCCACCTTAACTCCATCTTGATTGGCATCTGCTTCCTGGAGAACTCAACCTGCAACAAATACCAATTCTAAAGGAAGGTTTGGAAAATGTCAGTCTCTGGGCTTAAAGAAGGGTCTACGTTACATAGATCAACAGGAAAGCTAGACTGAAATTTTTCTTTCTATAGTAGGAATAGATAAAACAAAGTCCTCTCTATATCATTGGAAGTCAGCCAGACAAAAATACAATCGACAAAAACAGTATGGAAAATGTATTGAACTTATGGAATAAATGGTGAATCTACACTGGAGGTTTGTTAGACATTGAATAAATACTTGAGGGGACTGATGGAATTTCTTTCTTTCTTTCTTTCTTTCCTTCTTTCTTTCTTTCTTTCTTTCTTTCTCTTTCTTTCTTTCTTTCTTTCTTTCTTTCTTTCTTTCTTTCTTTCTCTCTCTCTCTCTCTTTCTTTCTTTCTTTCTCTCTTTCTCTCTCTCTCTCTTTCTTTCTTTCTTTCTTTCTTTCTTTCTTTCTTTCTTTCTCTCTCTTTCTTTCTTTCTTTCTTTCTTTCTTTCTTTCTTTCTTTCTTTCTTTCTTTCTTTCTTTTTCTTTCTCTTTCCTTTCCTTCCTCTTTCTCTCTCTCTCTCCTTCCTTCCTATTTCTTTCTTTCTTTCTTCTCTTGGTTTTTGAGACAAAGTCTCACTTTGTCGCCCAGGCTGGAGTGCAGTGGCGCCATCTCAGCTCACTACAACCGCTGCCTCCTGGGTTCAAATGATTCTTGTGCCTCAGCCTCCCAAGTAGCTAGAATTATAGGCATCCACCACCACGCCTGGCTAATTTTTGTATTTTTAGTAGACACGGGGTTTCACCATGTTGGCCAGGCTGGTCTCAAACTCCTGGCCTCAGGTGATTCATCTGCCTCGGCCTCCCAAACTGCTGGGATTACAGGCGTGAGTCACCACGGCTTGCCTGGAATTTCTTTCTTTAAGCACATTTTTAAGAATGGATTACTTATTCCATTGAGGTAGTGGTCATCTTCAAAAGTTTTATTATGAATAATATATTTTTAAAAATCTTGCAGATGACTGTACCTCTTAAAGAAAATAGCAGAAGCATTCAGGACTGAATTGCATTAGTCATTGAAATTGTCCACTTAGCAGTATAATAGGGTGAAAGGCTTGAGCAATAATCTGTATTTAGATTCAGCTGCTTAAAGGGAAAGAAAGGGAAGTAATATGTTTGAGAGCTTATTATATGTAAGAGATTCTAACAGCTTCTTTTATTTATTCATTCACCAAATATTATTTTGAACATGCACTATTTTCCAGGCACAGTTCTAGGTATTGGAATGTATCAGTGAATGAACATACTATAATTTCCCACCATCATAGATTTTATATTCTAGGGGGAGAAAATAGACAATAGATATTAAAATAAAATAAATATATGATAAATAATCTTGAAGGCAATGCATAATATGCAAAAACTGAAAAGAATAGGAAAGTAGTTCAAGGTAGGGGTTGGGTTAAAATTTAAATAAGGTGGACAGGATAGGCTTCATCAGGAAGATGACATTTGGCCAAAGACTTCAGTAAGGTGAGGGAATTATCTATGTGGATAATTACAGAAAGAGGAATCCAAGCATAGGGAATACAGAATTTAGAGATCTTTGATCCTAAAGCACGTCAGAGGAACAAAAAAAGAAATCAATGAGGAAATAGAGGCTTTTATAGAAACTAAATTGCATTTTCAACTTTCATAGCCAGTGACCTTAGGTGCTCATTCAAATCTATCTGCCTTCAAAACCCACCCTCTTCTTGATCCTGGCTATAGCATTTTATAAATTGGAGGAAAATCACTTCCATTTTCGATTTGCTAGAGATGATTCCTTTCTTTTATAACAATCAACTAGATGGAGTTTGATAAGATGATTGCCTAACTACAGTCTACGCTCACATCTACAAATGCAAATGTACATTTTCTTTGCTATATCAGAATATTCGTAAATACATTGAGCCAGATTAAAAAATAGAGCTTGAGAGGTATCATATGCAATCACATTGCATCTGTGGTTTTACCTGTTTGCTATTTTTTTCCCCTAGAACACTCATTAAATGGTAAATGGTAAGCATGACTTAAGCAGGTGTCGAGGAAACCAAACAACTGGCCTGAGAGTCAGCTTCACTGAACCCATTGGAAGGCCTCACCAGCTGTTTTGGCATTGTGGAGACCAACCTAAATGATCTGCCCTAAGGCCAATCTTCTTTCGACCATCTCAGCCTAGGCTGTTTATTTGAACTGATGTATTTCATGATTGCCCCCAATGAATAAGGCTTTTCATGGAAACCAGTGCTAGTGACTTTAACTAGAAAACTAGTAACATCTCAGCTTTCTTGTTCAGAAGTGTTCAAAAGACACACATTTCCCAACATAATTACAAATATACTGGTTGACCATCTTTGCTTGAGCAGAATTTTTATTGCAAGCTGGAGAGCCCCACATCCCCATAGAAAACCCACCATTTAAATATCTTTGATCTTTTAACCATCTGTCAAATTCTTTTGTTTTCCTCTCAATGACTCCAGAATGCAATCTCTCCTGAAGAATATCCCTGGAATTAGAAATGTATTAAATTGAAATTGTTAGCATCCCCTTGCTATGAGAACAAAGCTGAAAAGCATCTAGTTATGATATGCATCTTATATAACAGATACAATGGATTTTTTAAAAATGAGATTCATTTTATGCACAAAGTAAAATTTTTGGAGTTTCTTAAAAAATAGGTACTGCGTACTTTGAAATTGCATTATATAATCAATGGAAAAAAGATAAGACGTATTGCATTTCCAAAGCAGCTTTTCCCCAGGAGTTTCAAATGTGCTAATGATATGAACTCATTAATCTTCCTACTCACCTTTTAGTAGTGAAGGGTCAGATATTATTTTCCTGATTTCACAGACAAGGACTCAGCCTCAACCTCTGGCTGTCCAATGACAGAGAGGTGTCTAGAAATTAAAACTCTGTATCACACATACTGCTTTATCTGGGTATAAGCAGAAATCTATCTCCTTCATCTTCCAACACTATATATTGTTTTGTCTTTTGAAAAGCATACAAATTCACACACATACATATACACTTTTTTCCATGACTATAAAATATGAATTTGCAGTAGAGGTTACTCTTGTGCTGAAACAAAATTGTTTTGCAAAAATGAATGGAAGCCATTTTACTCTCAGTTTTCAGAAAAAAATGATAACTTGATAGTATCTAATGATGGTCATAATATTGAATAATGGGCACACTGATGCATTATGGATGAGGAAATGAATTGCTACAAAATTTTTGGAAGGTTAACTGGAAATTCATATTAAAATAAATATATTCCCATGCTTTTTGCTTTGGGGATATATTCTATTCTACACAGAGAAAAGCATCAGTATGTAGCATCCGTATATACAAACATGTTAATTTCAGCATTATTATTATTTGAGACAGAGTCTCACACTGTCACCCAGGCTGGAGTGCAATGGCTTGATATCGGCTCAATGCAACCTCTGCCTCCTAGGTTCAAGCGATTCTCCTGCCTCAGCCTCCCGAGTAGCTGGGATTACAGGTGCCTGCCACTACGCCCAGCTAATTTTTGTATTTTTAGTAGAGACGGGGTTTCACTATGTTTGCCAGGCTTGTCTCAAACACCTGACCTCGTGATCCACCCACCTCGGCCTCCCAAAGTGCTGGGATGACAGGCGTGAGCCACTGTGCCCGGCCTCAGCATGGGCAAATAAACAAATCAAAACACCTAGGAAAATGTAAATTCCCATCAATGATTTCATGAATAAATAATTTCTAGTTTATTCATTCTGGGCAGACAATTACTTAACCTTTAAAGGAACAAATTCCTTCTGTAAGTATTTACCTGGAGGGATAGCCATGTAAAGTAAATGCAGAGTTCAAACGGAAGATAATATGAAGTTGAGTAGAAGAACGGGTGCCAGGGAGATTTGGGACTTTATTTTAGTCAGCTTCTCTGTATGAGGATGTATTATTTTTGAAATTTGAAATAAATATCTTACAGAAAATATTTTTAAGGAATCAAATAAACAAACAAAAAAAGAAACAGGAGACTGACACAGCATGATGAAGTAGAAGCATGGGGTTTTGTAGACAGCCAGATTGAGTTAATAACTGCAGAGTTTCCTCATGTAAAATAGAGATAATACCTACCTCTACACAAAGCACAAAGGACACTTGTGCTTGGCAGTCATTAGGCAGAAACCAAATGCCACTGGTATTACTGGAGGAAGAAAGTTTTCTAGGTAGGAGTGGAAAGAAACTGGGGATATAGGATGGGCAGGATAGGAAATCGATTTTCCTTAAAATCTCCAGATCAATTCACAGAATTAGAAATTTGGAACTGTGGTACCAGAATGGAGCCTGCTGAGACATACTTATGGACACAGTATATTTGAGCCACTGTTCTCTCAGTAACCCTAGAATTTCAGGCTAGCAGCTGAGAGAAACTGATGGACTCTACTTCCGAAGGTTCCATTACTTATCAGCTTTGAGAACCAAGTGGCAAATTGTTGATGTCTCTGAAATTCAAGACTCTCATTGAAAGATTTTTCAGTTTGTGACTTGGAAAAGAGGCCAGTTGTATTGCTTCTAGGGTTACAATGAAAATCAGAAAGCAGAGAAGAAAGGGAGTGGGGAATAACAGAAATGTTTCAATTGGCAAATATCCCTGTTGAGCATCAGGTAGGTAAATTGCTGCTGGAAGGAATTCATTCTAACGCTGCTGGGTTCTGTCTCTTGATGGCTTACAGTTTTAGTCTCAGAAGCAGCTAACCTCAAGATAAAACACAGGGCGGAGGTAAAACCAAAGTTGTGCATAAAAAATGCACGGGTGGTCTCAATGCAGAACTAGAAGGAACCAATCTAGAACGATTAGCCAATCAGGCTCAAGACTACTAGGAGGCAACCCAAGAATGGCCAGCAACTACCAGGAGATAGAAAGAGAAGAAAGGACCCTCCCCTAAAGCCTTCAGAGGCAGGAAGACACTGCCAAAACTTGATCAAATGTCTAGCCTCCAGAATTGTTAAAGAATACATTTCTGTTGTTACAAGCCACCAGTGTGTGATGCTTTGTTAGGGCAGCTTTAAGAAATTAATACAGATTTAAATCTAGGAGTTAAAAAAATCTAGCTATGACCTCCTTCTTTCGGAGGTAAGCTTTAGGACTTAAAATTGCAGAGGCTGGTTATTGGTTAAGAAAATAAAGATTTCTCTATCTTATTATAGACAGGTCACGCATGTCATTATTCTAAAACTTACTCCTCAGAGGAAGTGGGAGAATAGACGTCATCTATTTATATCCCTGTCTTATCGGTTCTAGTTTGTCAAGCTCTGGCAGGGAATTTTTTCAATGCCTTAACTTACATATTTATATATTTAAATATTAAAGATCACAAGATAAACTTGCAGCAAGAATCTGGTAATTCTCCCTAATTGAGTCTGGTGTCCTATACAGTTCTATTGACCTTCTTCTGGGCGAGCCATGGAGGTTTCCCGTCTGACGTAGTTCTGTGACAGAATGCATCTGGCTCATTTTAAAGTTCTCACCATTATTTGCAGACAGCTTTTTGTCTTTCTTTCAGCACACATTCAAAGTACTTTTTGTAAATAGTCTTGCAGAGATTTTGCTTTCCTTCAACATATTCTGCAAAATACTGTATCTTGTTCTACCTGCTTATCTAGATGATAGCGTTTTAATCTTTTTTAAAACTTGAACCTTACAGGAGCATAAATACTGTGTTTTCTTTGCCTGATGCAGTATTTCTCACTATTTGCATTTAGATTTTGTCTTTGGTACACAGAATGCATCAAGCACCATCGTGGGACTTCCTGTGTAACACATTAAATACTCTTTAGCATCCTCAGCTCAATTCATGTCTCTTTTACCTGTAGCAAAAGACAATCTGGATTTAGTTAACCCATTTGCCATTTTCCACTGTAACAAATAAATAGAAAAACTGTTTATTCTCGTGAAATTATCTCATATTTTGAATGACCCTTATATTTCAAATGGAGGCTGTTATTTCTGCATAATTTGTTCCTGTGATTAGTACTTTGCATTCCTTTAGTTTATCATGAAGTAATATTCCAGTTAAAGTGCAAACTATTATTTATTCCAATAGAAATACCTGCAGACACAAGCTAACATGTGATCCATGAATAGAGCAGTGAAATGTAACAAATTCCTGGTATCAACAGGGTTACCAGTCACTCTAATTCATAGGCGAAAATGCATTATTATTTACATTCTAAACCTGGAAAAATTGTCATTAGCAAATTTCTGTTTTTCCATTTATTGTATAGAATTCTGTTAGCATGCCCTTTTGCCAAATAAAATGGAACTATTATTACAAAGTATTTGAGGTAAAAAAGATGTGCTGTTTGCGAGGAACAGCATTTATGCTCTTAAAAAGCAGAGCTACTTAGTAAAACTGATTTGTTTAACATCTGTTTGTGTATAATTTACAATATAACCATAATATCTAAATATTTAAAGCAATATTGGACAAAACAGTGATCAGGGACCAGAATTAATTAGGGAAGGCTTCCTTAAACAGAATTGAACCCAAGTTTGAAGGAAGTGATAAAGTAGATTGGCAGGGAGGAAAGACATCTAGGAACAAGGAGACCAGAAATTTTAGCTTAGCTCTAATACATTAAGAAGTCTGCTCTCTGGTAACTCACCTAACCTATATGGGTCCTTGTTTCCCATTGAAAAAAATAAATTGACTAGAGTTCATGACTCCCACAGTTTAAATCTGTTGATATTCTATACAGAAGGATAGAAAGACAAAAGTGACAAAAATGATTTTATTGGAGTAGAATTTATTTATTATCCATTCTAAGTTACTTTCTTGGAGATAGAGAGAAAGATACACATTTTTGTTGGTAGGGTTTGAATATCTATTTAATAATATTATAGCTATTTTATTGCATCAACTTACCTAAGCTCTTTTTTATAGTTTCCCTTTCTCTATGGTTCTGGGTAAGGGTCAGCCACAAGATAAATGAGTGGGAGATTTGGAAGGAGGAAGGCAAAAGTGAAGCAGCTGCCATTGGAACCAGAAGGTCTATGCAGGGCACCAGGTGCTGCTGCTGATCTGCTGACCACTGACTGTCTTGGGACAGGGACAGCCTCTGCTGACTGATCTTCTGCAGCATCTCTGAGTCCCAAGCCACTATGTGGAAAAGTTAAAGAAGACACATTTTTCAAACAAAAGTACAGGAAGCCCAAGAAAATAAAATTTAAGATAAACAATAAATAATTTTTTAGTGTGTGTCCAGGCAATATTTGGGACATAATTATACTAAAATTAGTTGTTGTTTATCTTAAATTGAAATTAAATCAGGTGTGCTTATTTTGTCTGGCAATTCCCAAAGGTGTCAACTTCTGTGGATCCACCACACGCATTGTTGAAACTCAGGTCAGCGAGAGCTGAGTGTAGATTTCAGTTTGCTTTTGTAGGTCCTATTAATCTTCACTCTTTCCCACTTCACATTTACCTTGGCTTCCGGCTAGCTCTGCTGACCTACAGTGACTTCCAGAAGCAGGAATAAGCACCTTCCATATGCTTGTTCACCAGCTCTCCAACTAGACTGTGATCCTCAGCATCAAGGCTAAAAATCAGAATTTGTGGATCTCTTTATTCCTAGCACGTATGTTAGTTTCTCAGGGCTGTTGTAACAAACTACCACAAGCTGGGTGACTTAAAACAACAGTACTGGAGCCTAGAAGTCTGAAATCAAGACTGTGTGAAATCAAGTACTGGCAGAGCTGTGTTCCATCCGAAGGCTTTAGGAAAGAATTTTTCTTTGCCATTCTAGCTTCCTTGGCTTGTAGGTCTGTAACTCTAATCTCTGTGTCTTCACATGGCCTTCTCCTTTATACCTCTGTCATTTCCTGTCTGTCTCTTGTAAGGATACTAGTCATTATGTTTAGGGTCTACCTTGGTAATCTAGGATGATTTCACCTCAAAATAATTAATTATATCTGCAAAATTCCATTTTGCAAATAAAATCACATTCACAGGTTCCAGGGGTTAAAACATGGAAATATCTTTTGGGGATCACCATTCAATCCACTACAGCATCTAACATAAGTTTAGTCCTCAATAAATGTATGTTGATTTCATGCTTGAAATTATACTTTCTCTCCATTTGCTGAAAACTTGCTACCATTTTGGAAGGAACCTTTAACTGGAAACTTAGTTTCTATATGAATTTGCAAGTCAGGATGATCAGGGTTTTGTTTTGTTTTGTTTTGTTTTTGAGACAGGGTCTCACTCTGTTGCCCAGGCTGGAGTGCTGTGGTACCATCTCAGCTCATTGGAACTCTGCCTCTTGGGCTCAAGTGATAACAAACCCTCTGAGTAGCTGGCACTATAGGCACGGACCACCATGCCTCACTAATTTTTGCATTTTTGTTGTTGTTGTTGTTGGTAGAGATGAGGTTTCACCATGTTGCCCAGGCTGGTCTCCAACTCCTGGACTCAAGCAATCCTCCCACTTCGGCCTCTCAAAGTGCTGGGATTACAGCCATGAGCTGCCTTGCCTTTCCTGGCCAAGATTGTCAGTTTTGAACTTCCATTTTCTCACCTAAAAAAGAAAAAAAGCTTTACATTTTTCATTTAGCTTTATGAGAAGTAGGACTATAAAATAATGAGTAGTAGTAGATCATCATTCTAACTTTTATAGCCTTCTCATATTTAATCCCAGCAACCCCCCTTACTGACAACGGAGTATTTCACAGATGCAGCTGTATTTTCCTCCCCACTCCCTGGCTACATATATACCTCATGTGAACTAATAGCACCTGTGGAGAGATAATTGTGGCACAACAGTCAACACATGGGGGAGAGCAGGAGGGCTCGAATGTGAAGCAACTTAGGTTGTTTTCAAGAACATCTAAAACTGAAAATCTGTCACATTTTCAGTTGTATTTACTTAATAATCTGTTAAGTAGATGGGGAGATAGGATCCCCATACTAACTTGTCCTTTCTCTCTCTTCTTTTTGTTTTGTTTTGTTTTCCATGGTTGGAGGAAATGCCCTGAATACCATGACTCCGAAATTTGAAATTGATATGCATGAATTTTTAATGCTGCTTTTTGTTCTTCTCTCTGTGTCTGCCAAACATGACAGTATATTGCATCTTTTAAAGAGTACTGAATGGAAGTGGCTCCTGTGTAGCATGCCAACTTCAAGATGGGAGATGTTGGTTTCCAAACTGGCTCTTCTACATGTTCACATGAGATGTTAAGTATGTCATTTAAATTGTTTAAGCTTTGATTTCCTCATCCGTTAATGGATAGTAATCAATACTTCATAGAGTTGGAATGAGAGATAGCAAGATACCACATGTGTAGTAGGTGCCCACTGTGTAATGACGGAAATCTCCGCCCTGTAGGTCACATATATGCAAAATTCTGCTATGCACAATTGCAATGAATGATGGAGTACCCAGTCACCGACACATTCCCAGTGTTTGAACAGAAATGCTTAATGCTACTTTGGCAGAGATTTATCAGAAATTGTTTGCAAATTTGTTTTGAAGTACAAATCTGTTACTATGGTTTTCTGGTAAAGTCTCACACTTCTGGTCTCCCTAGGTATGCAAGAATTGGAGACTTTATTTTTCTTCTCCAAGCCCCCAAATGTACAAGTACATCTTCACGAGTTTACTGTACCATAACCCGGGTGTTCTAACTAATCAATTATATTTTTAACTTCTCCTAGCCACAAAGGCATTGAAGGATTACTGGAAAGCACTGCTTCTTCTCTGGGAGTAAACACAATAGCACCATCTGAAGATAATTGCCTGCACTAGAGTTCCCCAAACTCTGGTTTCCCTGGGATTCTCACGCAGGTCGTCTAAGGGCCCAGCCCTCTCCTTGATTTGATGACTGCTGAGAGTCTTCTGCATTGCCTACTGCACTGACTGACTTTCCAGACTTCTCATTCCATCTTGGTGTTCCTATTCCCACATCCTAATGCGTGAGTCCATCAGATACAAAATGACTGCTCTCGCAGGATGGCAGGGGAAGTGGTTCACGATCGTCATCCATAACATCCATGTCTCTTCACTTCACATCCTAACACAGGAAGCTGCTGACTCCCGCGGGTGGGCTAATGAATGCTGGCTAACACTGTGCCCACTCTATATGTGGATGTGGCCTTAAACTCTTTAAATCTCCTTCTCTCTGAATTCACCCATGGCTTCTCATTGCTGTCCCTTGTCCTGAAAGGTAAAGAAGGAGAAAGGTAAAGACACTTCCTGAGACACTAGGGATGGGAGTGGTGAAGAGGCAGATGAAGGGAAGGCAATGCTAAATTTGGCTTTAATATTGCCTTTTAAGGCTGGCACACAATTGGCTGAGGTCCTGAGGAAGAAGCTCCCAGTTTCTGATTTCTGCATGCTACATTGGTCCATCTAATCCTGCCGCTTCTTGGCTTCTTTTCTAAACCTCACTGGCTGTCTCAGCTTTGCTGCTATGTCAGTCCATCAGAGCACAGTAATGACTGCTAATGGGCGAGGGCATGGAAGATGACAACAACAACAACAAGAAAAAAATCACTCCTGATTGACAAAGCACCTTTCAAGGGCCTCAGCACATTCTGCATGAATCACCTCATTCATCTTTACCACGTCCCTGGTGACAGAAGGGGAATTGCAATTATATAATTCTACTTTATAAAATATTCCATCACAATGCAGAAGCTGTGACTTGCCCTAGACAGTAAATTTCAGGAATAGAATCTACACATTCTGTTTGTTATTTCTGTGTATTAGGTATCTTCTTAGTGGAGACCGGAGATAGCAACTACCTCAGAGACATTGCCATTTGGTTCTAGACCACCACAATGAAGGAAATATTGCAATGAAGCCAGCCACACTTTTTTTTTGTTGTTTCCCAGTGCATACAAAAGTTATGTTCACACTGTACTATGGTCTAATAATGTGCAATAACATGATGTCTGAAAAACAACGTACATACCTTAATTTAAAAATACTTTATTGCTAAAAAATGTTAATGATCATCTGAAGCTTCAGGGAGTCATAATGTTTTTGCTGGTGGAGAGTCTGGTCTCAACAGCGATGACTGTTGACAAATCACGGTGGGGGTTGCTGAAGGTTGGGGTGGCTGTGGCAATCTCTTAAAATAAGACTAATGAAGTTTGCCACATCAACTGGCTCTTTCTTTCATGAAATACTTTTCTGTAGCATGTGATGCTATTTGGTTGCATTTTACCCACAGTAGAATGTCTTTCAAATTGAAGTCTATTCTCTCAAACCCTGCTGCTGCTTTATCAACTAAGTTTATGTAATATTCTAAATCCTTCATTATCATTTCAACCGTGTTCATGGCATCCTCACCGGGAATAAATTCTATCTCAATAAATCACTTTCTTTGCTCATCCGTAAGAAGCATCTCCACATCTGTTAAAGTTTAATTATGAGATAGCAGCAATTCAGTCACTTCTTCAAATTCCACTTCTAATTCTAGTTCTTTTGCTATTTCTGCCACATCTACAGTTATTCCTTCACTGAAGTCTTGAATCCCTCAAAGTCATTCATGAACGTTCAAATTAATTTCTTACAAGCTCCTGTTAATGTTGATATTTTGACCTCTTTCCATGAATTGTGAATGTTCCTAATAGCATCTAGAATGATGACTCTTTTCCAGAACGTTTTCAACTTACCTTGCTCAGATCCATCAAAGGAGCCACTATCTATGGCAGTTATATGCTTATAAAATGTACTTCTTAAATAATAACACTTGAAATTCAAAATTACTCCTTGATCCATGGGCTGCCGAATGGACATTGTGGTAGCAGGCATGAAAACAACATTAATATCCTTGCACATCTCCATCAGAGCTCATAGGTGACCAGGTGCATTGTCAATAAGCAGTGATGTTTTGAAAGGAATCTTTTTTCTAAGAAGCGGGTCTCAACAGTGTGCTAAAAATATTCTGTAAGCTGTACTGCAAACAGATGTGCTCATCCAGACTTTGTGTTTCCACTTATAGAGCACAGGCATAGAAGATCTTGCATAATTCTGAAGGGCCCTAGAATTTTGGGAATGGTAAATAAGCATTGACTGAAAGTCACCAGCTGTGTTAGTTCCTGGTAAGAGAGCCAACCTTTCCTTTGCAGCTTTGAAGGTAGGCATTGTAGTTCCTGAAAGAAAGTCAGCCTCTCCTTTGCAACTTTGAAGCTAGGCATTGACTTCTCCAGCTAGGAAAGTTGTAGATATTTCTTCCAATAGAAAACTGTTTTCTCCACATTGAAAATCCATCAATATTATTGATGAATATTTAACAAATATTTATTGATTGCTGCCATTACAGGCAGCTGCATTAGAATGTTCAAACCAATCATTAGAGGAAATATTTTGGTGCCCAGAGGATACAGTAAGTAGGCGTACTCCTTGGGTCAGAAAAGCACTTAGGAAAGCACTTAGAATAATTCCCATACTTCTAGATCATTATTTGTGTGCTCCAATATCTACAAATGAGTTTCACAAACCCTGCCACCAAATTATGTGCAGACATGAATATGGGAAGAGCGTTTGCAACTTTATTTTAGATTCTTCCATGTTTCCATAATTTCCAAAGGTTAGGAACCACATTCTTAGGATGTTGTCTTTATAAATGTTATTCTTATCTGGCCATGTTGTCTGTTATTTATGCACCAAAGCTTTTCAAGAAGTAGTGGTAAGTAGCTTGGGGATGAGGTAGAGATTTGGGTCACTAGATGCAGCTACTGACAATAGCAATAAGAATATGGCATGGCATGATAGCATAGGAGGAGAAGAAGACATTTAAAAAGCAGATCTAATAACTTTAAAACACTCTACTCTGGCACATTTCAGAGAGTGGTAAGTGGCCTTCCATATCACAATAGCTCATCAAGGTGTCACTGTCAGCCAGTACTGAAGAGTCACATATGTTCACAACTATGGCAGTTTCATCTAGAAAACATGAGATTCTATTTTCTATCCTCTTTGTATTGCACGTTTTGAAAACAGTTTACCCCAAAATAGTAATAACAATAAAAGTTGTGATGCTTAAAGGGGAAAACACCAACAGTCTGGAGTGTTTCTATACTTTTAGCAACACATTTTATTTATTCTAAATCTAACCCTTGGGACAATGGGTATGCCTGAATTCAAAAGTTTGGTGACCTGAATAGTTTAGTGTGGTTAATAATATAGGTAAAAGTAACAGTTCAGGAATTTTCTTCATTTTTTTTTCTATGTTTCAATGATAACAACATATTGAACATCTCATGTGTGGTGTTCTTGTTTGAAAATCATTGACTCATCTTATCATCTTTAAACACATTTGCAATTTGCTTGTTAGCTATGATACCCTCTATTATATGCTTTTCCCTCCTCTTCCCAATTGAGTTATTCCAATGTGATTATAGCCACATGGTCTTTTTCAGCGTGGCATAATTTGGTTCTTTATCATCAGAGTCAAGTCGTGTTTCGTTAAGGGAGGAAGGACATAAGAGGTAGGTGACTTAAGACTGGAAAACAAGGCAGGGTGGTTTCAAGGTTAGCTAGGTTTTCTTGTTCCTTAAAAACAGGCATATTCATTTTGTTGTGCTTCACTTTATTGTGCTTCACAGATACTCTATTTTTACAAATTGAGGGTTTGTGGCAACCCTGCATCAGGCAAGTCTCTCAGCATTATTTTTCCAATAGTATGTGCTCTTGTGTCTTTGTGTCACATTTCTGTAATCCTATAAATATTTCAAATGTCTTCTTTATTATAATATGTTTTATGGTGATCTGTGATCAGTGATCTTGGATGTTACTATTATGTTTTGGGGCACCACAAACTGTGCCCATATATGATGGAGAATTTACTTGATATATGTTGTATATGTTCTGACAGCTCCACTGATCAGCCATTCCCCGGTCTCTCTCCCTCTTCTCCAGCCTCCCTATTCCCTGATACACAGCAATACTGAAATTAAGCTAATTAATAATGTTACAATGGCCTCTCAGTGTTCAAATGAAAGGAAGCATCACAAATCAACAACTAGAAGTGATTAAGTTTAGTGAGAAAATCATGTTGAAGCCAAGATAGGTTGAAAGCTAGATCTTTTGTGTCGAACAGCCAAGTTGTGAAAGCAAAGGAAAAATCTTTGAAGGAAATTTAAAATGCTACTCCAGTGGACACATGACGCGAAGAAAGCAAGACAGACTCATTGCTGATATGGAGAAAGTTTTAGTAGATAGAGGATTAAGCCAACCCCAGTATTTCCTTAAGCCCAAGCCTAATCTAGAGCAAAGCTCTAACCCTCTTTAATCCACGAAGGCTTCAATCAGGAAGCTGCAAAAGAAAAGTTTGAAGGTAGCAGAGTTTCGTTCATGAGGTTAAAGGAAATAACCCATCCCTATAGCATAAAAGTGCAAGACGAAGCAGCAAGAATTGATATAGAAGCTGCAACAAATTGTCTAGATCTACCTAAGGCAACTGATGAAGGTAGCTTCACTAAACAATAATATTACATGGGATTAGAAGAAACTTCTGAGATTTTATAAACATAGTGAAAGAATTGGAAGTGTCTGAATCTACACTATGGAATGAGAAAAATACACAGTCAACGGAATGGTGAAACCTATATAATTTATAAATATAATGTAGCATGATTCTTTAATTGTCTTTTGATTTTATTTGAAGCTAAAGTAATTTGTGGCTTGCCCTGGAGTTCCTTCTTCACCTCTCATCCAGATTTGACTTTGTCTGCCCTTCTACTTTTGGAACAGCCACTTCCTCTAACCAGGCCCATGTTGCTTCCACCAGGGATGCTGAACCTGCAATTGTCTAAAGGTGAGAATTATTATAATTTTGTAGTTTTTGTTATTTGCATTTCTAAGATCTAGAAAATGTCCAGATTTGCTGCATGCCAAAATTTAAGGTCTCTCCACCTTATAATGTACTTTCTTCCAACTGCAAACTGACGTTATCCAGGGAATGGTTTCATTCAACTTGTGTGGCCCTGGATATTCTCTGTTTCTATGAGCACCCTGAAAGTTTTGGTTTTGGGTAGGAGAATAGCTTTCTAGATGAATGCAACTTAAAAGTCTTCTCTTTGATGGGAAGAAGTTATAGTTCACATTTCTTCTCTGGCTGTGACCATTTATGGCCACTTTTGTGAAGACTATTTAGTTAGTCAGTGTAAGATAGGTTATGCTGCAGTAATTAATATCTCTCAATCTTCAAAGACTTAAGACAACAAAGGTATTTCTTACTCGTGCTATATGTCCAATGAACAGGAGCAGAGATACTCCATTTATGGTAGTCATTGAAGTCTCAAGACTTACGAAAGCCCTGTCTTCACATATCTTTTCTTGATATATTCATAGAGCTCTCACAATTCACTGGCTAAAGCAAGTCACATGATTGCACTCAAATTCAAAGAGGGTGGGTGTTGAAGTCCTACCACATTCTAGGAAGTAAGAGGGCTAGAAGATTTGTGAACAGTCTTAAAGACCAACACAGCTTTATATACAGATTTTCTGATTCTCATTTCGGTTACTCATAGATTTTTAATATTTTGGATTATTTTCTAGATATGAAAGGTTGCTAGATAATTGGTTTTTTGATAATTGTGCTTTGCTCAAGAATGTCCTGGAGAGATATCATCTTTGTTAAAAGATGTCCTTTAAACATATATCAACTGGACACTATAACTATTTAGGCTCTAACTTCAGTTGACAGTGTGTCACCAACTGTGAATGACCTTTCCCCTTCAACTTTCTCCACATGGAAAAAGAGATCAGTGGTGACTCCCTTTCTTTCCCGAGCCTGCCTAAGAACTTGACATCTTAGAGATTTTATTTCTTGCTTCATAAAGGTTTTCTAATCTTGTAAGTTGAATCTTTTTAAAGGAGTCCAGTTATTTGTGGAAATAATTGGAGACTTGGGAGATTTTTCTAATTATAAGACTAAATGAACAATTTCAAGAGGCTATATGGAGGCTGATCAAAGAGCAGGAGGAGGTGATGGCCCTATCCAACATGGGTGTGGGCAATAAGGTGTGCATTGCCTGAAGAGAATGTAAAAACAATGATAAACCCACTGAAATGCTGTCAACTTTTTATTTCCATGGCACACTGGCAAATCAAAAAGATGTCAGCGATAAAATACTCCTCTGGGTCAGAGCCTCCCCAACCTTCCCCATATGTCACTGACTTAACTATCAACCTCAGTAACATTAGTGCTTAAAATCTTTTGTTTTAAGAGGAAAAAATCTGTCACACAATTGTATACAGGATTAATTGCATACTCATGTCACAAAACGTGACACAATGGGGAATCACATTTCTAGTTTAACAAAGGTTTGAACTCACACATGCCCAAGACCATGGAAAGAAATTAACATGGAAGGTGAATCCTAGCATATTATCCAAACCCAATAGGGCTATACCAGAAAACAGAAGATTTAAAGACTCAAGCCAACAGAGATGAACTCTGGAGAAGTTGTCTTTTACCTTCTTATATCTATCTTTTCTTCTTTCTCCTTGGACATATTAAGCAGTTTTAAAAAGTCCTAGTTTGCTAACTCCAATAGCTAGATCATCTGTCTATCTGCTTTCACTGTCTTTTGCTTCCTGTTTATTAATGTTCGTATGGTTTTACTTCTAGGAATATCCGATAATTTTAGTTTTCTCTCTGCATGTTGTATTTAAACAAATATCAGTGGCCCTAGATAATCTTATCTTCCACTTGAAAAGATCCTCTCTTCATTCTGAGAGTCATTTAAGTGAGGAGGAGAAAGGATTAACTCCTCAATTCTATCAGAGACTGAGTGTGATTCCAGTTGAGCTGTAGTTTTATTAAGACTCAGCCAACTTCCAATCTACCCTGTTCTTAGGGCATGGCCCTCCTGAACTTCTATGTGAAAGTCTGATGGGTCTTTGTCTCCTCAGTCCTGAAAGGCTATAGAAACTTTGTTCATGCCCTTCAGAGATTATTTTGCTTAGCTCCTGCCCCACATGGCTTTAAATATTTGTTAAATGTCTTGAAGAGAAGACTGACCATATATTTTCTAAGCACTACCGACTTTGGGAGTTGTATTCTGTTTTTCAGAAGTTTGTGTCCTGGCCTCCCATCTTTTCGCGCAACCTCAGGATTCAGCAAATGTCCCATGGAGAAAACTGGAAGCGCTCTAGAGCTTCCATTACTTCACGCTAGCCCAGCACTAAAAGCTTTGCTGGTTTTTCTTTTCTATCCCCACAGCAGAGGTTCTCTGGCTGGGCCATATCTGATCATTAGCCTAAGGACAAAATAGACAAAACCTTCTGGGAGACACTCGATGATCAGCTTTCCTTAAAAAGATTCTCCTCTCTCTGGAATTTTAGTTCATTTAGTCTTCACTGCTTCCACATCATTCAATTACTTTCAAAATACTCTATTTATAATGTATCCAGCTTTTTCTGGCTGTTACAGCAGGACCATTGACCTGCCTATTCTAATAGCAAGATGGAATTTAAGTACAGTATGTTAAAAAGCAAAAGTAGGTGTGACTTTTGCTCTGAAGCCTCAGTGACAGGAATGACATTTGCTAGTATCCGGCTATTAGTCCTTGCTTCCTAAAGATCTTAGAAAATAAATTGTGCCTGTGCCCACATTTATCTAAAATATTCTTTAACTATTTTCAATAGGAGTACTTAATCACTAAAATATTTTTTAAATTCCTGGAAATGGAATAAATAACAACAATGTACTTAATTAGAGTAAATAAAAAGATGTTTAATTGTCTGAACAAATACACTTTGACAAATAAAACCTATATAGAAGAAAATAAATGTATGCTTTAGTTGAAGTTACTGAGTTAAGGAGCACTCTCACTCAGGCAGAATTCATTACTCTTCTAAAGACGAATGAAGTTTTATGAATTTTAGAGTCACAAAGAAAATGGCTCAGTGCTCTCCCACCCAGAAGTATCTTACCTGAAAAGCAGTTATGGAACATTCCAGGCAGAGAGCAGAGGCAAAACTGAGAATGACATAACCAGGCCCAGTAGACAATGAACAAATTTCTCGAGGAATTGGAGGAAATAGAAAAGAAAGTTGTGATTTTAAAAATAATAATTTTAGGTTTGTGTGTGTGTTTTTTTTTAGTAGAGACAGGGTTTCACCATGTTGGCCAGGCTGGTTTCAAACTTCTGACCTCAAGTGATCTGCACACCTCCGCCTCCCAAAGTGCTAGGATTACAGGCATAAGCCACCGCTCCCGAAATTTTAGATTCTTAATAGGATTTATGTAGAAAATTGGTGGTGATATGAAAGTGATTGGGCCACTCCCTAGAGGAGTAGCAGAATATGTGGGAGGCAGAGCTAAGCAGCATGGGTATTTTGATAAGCATATTCAGTATCTCAATAGCTTGAATTTCTTTTAAACTTGGTAGTTAATATATTTTAAATTGTCAAATATCACTAAAAATTTTGAGATTTTATGCATATTAAGATTCATCTTACAGAGCATAAGACCTATTATTTTAGTTAATATAGAAATTAATCTTATGATATTAATTTTGCAGATGACCAATGGGTAAAATAGAACAAACTATAAGATTTCTATAAAAAATGAGCCGTAGTTCCACTGGTTTATTTCAATTTTATTTGAGTTTTTTAATCTTCTTAACATGTTGTCACACTTTTAATCTACCATACAAAAATTTTAATTACTTGTTGTTTGGTTAATAGAAAACACCTGTTTTATTGTGTCTAATTAGTGCTGCCAACTTAGAGGGCCAATGTATTCAGTAAAGATAACACCAACCAAAAACTCATGAGAGTTTCTTCCCTCACTAGAGTTTAATGAGAGTAAGATCAGTCAATTTAGTCAGAATATTTTCTTCTTTTATTTTAACCAATGTTTTGATATATTCAAATTCATGGTAACAGATCACACTATTAAGAAGACAAAATAAAGGTGAAAACAATAACCAAGGTAAATTCCTGGTGAAAAAGAGATGATGGTTCACTAATTTCACCTTGGAAAGAAAATGAAATGAATTAACTGCTCTGTTCACGTAACTGGAAAAACATTTACTTCTTGAGCATTCTCCTCTTTAAATATGACAAAGAGGTTTATAAAAAAGACTCATTAACTGACTGCATCGTGTATGAAACATGTTCTCATCTCTCCCCACAGGATAATGGCCACACAATCTAGAATTGCAAAAAGTGATAAAGTAAGGTAGATATGTGATTAAGAATCAACAGCTTCATAATTTATTCTCAGCATAATAGTGGAGATAGAAGTTCTGATCATTTGTTTAGTAAGTGAAGAGGTTGTCACCCAAAATACATTATTATGTAGGGCAATACACTCTAAAGTGGAGTCTGTGTGTGACCACGTGGGGCTGCATTTGGTGGGGGGGGGGGGGAAGAGAACAGTCCGGGTGATTATGATATATCCCAAACAGTAATCCCTACTTAAGAACCACTATTCCAAGATATGTTTGTTGTCATTTTAATATCTAAGGATTTTTTAAAAAAAATCTACTAGCCTGTTATTTCCAACCCCAATTCCTGGTGACATCTATATTTTTCTATATTCCATATATCTCTCAAAATTTCAAAATTCTTTACTTTTTTCATAAGCAGTGTTTCTTCTCTTCCACTTCACTGAAAGATCCAGAGTGAATGATGAGATAAATGGACTGATTGCCTGTGCTGGTGGGTGAGGGTGGAGAGGGTAGCTTGGGGAATGACTTGTATTTAGTTGTGCAATAGAAGACTTTTGGCCATGCCTGGTTCACTGCCTAATCTTCAGGGCCTTGGGCAATGTTGGGCATATAAAAGTCACTCAATAATTATTTATTGGATAAATGAATGAACCTTCAGATTCTAAGGCAGGGAAAACATTACTCTCTGAAATAGAATGCATAGATACAACATAAACTAACTATATTCTCTGTTTCAGGCTCTTTTTCTTGTCTGTGTGCTTCCGATGAGAATTATAAATTACAAATGTAGTTCTTGTGACAATTTTGGCAGAGCTCACTGATAAACCTAGGGAAATCTCCTGAAATTTAATCAGAGACTCCCATTCTGAAATATTACCAATAGAAGAAGAAAACAATCTGATTGTTTTATGTAAATGCAAATTGTGTGATATTGGCACTTTGTTATGATTGGTAAAGAATTCTGGACATGCTTGTATTTATTCCCAGGATACTAAGAGCCTATTCTGTGCCTGGCTATGCAAAGCACGGTATTACAAACATTTATGATATAGATCAAGCCCGCACCTCATGGAGCTCAGTCTGGTGAGGGAAATGAACATTAAGCAAATAATCACAAAGTAAATATACAATTTTAAATTGGAAAAATATGCTACAAAAGAAAAAAACTTACTTAACAGAGGAAATCATAATGTCAGAAAGGTAAAGGATCATGGTACCTTTGAAACTGATGGGGGTCATTGTGGTTGGAGGATGTGGACCTAGGACAAGAGAGAAAAGAGATGCAAAAGGAGAACTGGGTAGCCAACGTCCTGTCAAAACGAGGGTTCAACAAATATGGAAAGAGTATTAGGTGCAAGGCCACGACACCCCCAGCCACTGATCCTGAGATTGATTGGGTACTTCTTCCTGAGAGAAACCCGAAGGAGATAAAAGAATGAAAACAAATTTAGGGAAGGAACACTTTATTAATTAACAAGATATAGTCAGGGAACTGTTTTGCCCAGGGAAATTGAATTCTGCTGACTTAGAACTTAAGCAGATGAAAAGCCTCTCTGTGTATGTTTACCCTTAAAGGACAAGTTTTAATTTTGCAGATTTTGCCAATTCAATAAAAGAAAAAATACAGTAAAACCAGAAAGAAGAAAACAGAAATGGAGTAGAGAACATTAATCTACTTTGAGGAGGATGACATCCAAGCGTGGGAAGGGTTCTAATCTTTTCTTTAAAAATCAGCCTTCTTCCTTTATCACCATATGTTTCTATGAACTCAATCTGCAAGCAGCCAGGAAAGAAGAGATCAAATGTATGATTGGGGAAAGGGAAGTACCTGTTTTCAGGTGTATTACCCCATTTGTATGATTTTCTCCATGGTTTTGATAACATCTTAAAATATCTGAAAAATGCATGGAACAGTAATTGTGAGAAGACACAGTAGGTGAATTGGAAAATTATTCTCATGGTTAGCAACAAATACTAAGAAGGAGGAAAACGATTATTTAGATATGAAGCTGTCCCATGTAGAATAATTTACAATGTCCTTCTCCACATTTTGTCACGTCTATTTGTTTGAGTCTATAATGTGCTTATGAAAATGTTGTCTATCTTGGCACACACATCAGAGGGGTCCAGGTAGAACCTAGAAATGTAGTTACCCAAATTAGGTGATGGTCAGCTTAAAAATCACTTTAAATGGCATGTTGATACAGTGACTAAGTTAATGTTTGTGTGTGGCCTTATCCATCTCTTATCATATTTACCCAGTGTGATATTGGGGGAAAGATGAATGCCATCCTAGTCATACTCCTCTTCATCAATATTAGTTCTGATTACTTCAATTGAATTTCTTAATGATTTGATGTTTAATGTTTAAAGTCTAATGGTTTATCAGCTATTGAAAATAATAACATGGCTACTAATTAAAAATGCTTTAAAATATACCAGTGATTTTTATTTCTTTAAAACAATAGCTATTAAACTCTAGATAAATACAATTGGAAATTATTACCCAACAGAAACTCCACACCTGATCTCCAACTGACAGGAGTAGGACTTTATCAGAATGTCTCAGAGGGAGAGACAGAGATTCTGCTCCCTCCATCTTGTTAGCCCCTGCTGAGCCAGAACGTGATTTGAAACAGAAATGGAAGGAAAAGCAGTTCTTGCAATGCCACAGAGACAGAGTGCTCTACCCCATCAGACCATAAGTTGGACGTTCCATGGCGTCACAAAAACTAATTTATACTAAAGTTAGTACTTACTCTTCCTTTCTTATTTTCCCAGGAGGATTATTGTGAATAGGCTTGCCTTCTAGACCACTCAGAATTTGTATGTTGACAAAATATTTCTCCTTTTGACATGTAAGGAGATATAAAATGTATGAAAACTCACATCATATTATTTGACGGGACATTCCATTTTGTCAGTTTATATTTTATACTTCATTATTTTAGGGGTAAACATCTATAAAAACAGGTTCTAGATTGTCAGTAGGGTTTGGTTCCTGCTTAGAGTTTTCTTAACAGCATTCCTGTTGTTGTATAGCTTTAAAATTAGATGAGAACAAAAATTTCACTCTGAAGCCAGAACAACATGGAACCTGTATTTTGGATTAAATTGCTTAAAAGAATAATTCCCACTTTCTTTTTTTCTGATGATTATGTTTTGGGGCTACTCCTATCTTGTCCTCTGAGGCCACCAAGCCATGCACATCTAATCCAATAAAATGAGAATGAGAACATGAGACTCTCCAAAGACTCCAAGTGTCTTAAGGCACTGAAAATATGGACATGATGTTTTCATATAATTCTACACAGTTATTATTACAAAGTGATTTGTTTTAACTTTACATTAGGGAAAATGTGTATATAATTTAGTTTTAAAATAATATATGTTAAAATAATTTAAGTAATAAATTAAATTGAATCCTTAAAAGAATAATTGTAGATTTGGAAGAAAAAAGCTTTATCCAAGACTGTGGATACTTTAAGGAGTCTGTTAGCTTACTTTCCCTTTACTTTCAATTTTCAATTGTTGGAAACTATACTGGATATCCACCACTAAAACACAATCAGCATTTGCTTAGATTAAAAATTCCTAAGGCCTTTAGCTTTGATTTCGGTTTTGCAATATGCTGTAACTGCCAGGACAGTGACCCCTGGTGAAGACAAAGGTTTGAGTATCAGATCGCTTGATATGATTAAGCACATTCCTGTTTCATTCCACAGATACCAATATTAAGTCAGACATGAAACTCCCTTTTGATGCCTATCACTAGGCTATGACTCGCTGCCCAACTTAACCTCTTGGTGACTCCAGTTCCTTATTTGTAGGTGGAGATAAACAGGTCTGCTTTGAGGATTGAATACAATAATACACGTAAAGCATGCATTATTTACTTGATACCCAGCCTGGCACATATGAAGGATGACTAAATAAATTGTTTACATGAACAGTATTACTACCTAATTGTTTTTAATTCAGGAAAATATAGAAGGTACAACATCAGACCATGCTTCTGTAGCAGTACTTTTTCCTCTAGTTCAGTACCCTGTCAACCACCACATGAAGTGGTGTAGCAAGACATAATTGAAACACTATTGTAATGAAAGGAACACTAGACATGCAGTCAGAAATCTGGGCTCAATTTCTGAAATGCATGTAGCATTTACCATATGCCAGGTACTGCTGTGAGTATTTAACATATATTAACCTAAGTTGTCGTAACAATCCAGTAAGGCAGGTGCTGTTATTACCCTCATTTTCTGATGAGGAAACTGATACAAAAGAAATTAAGTAACTTGCTTCAAATCATACATATTTGGCAAGCTGTGGAGCCAGAATTTGAACCCAGACAGGCAGCTTCCAGTCCATGCTTCATAACCTTTGAACTCTGTGAGCTTCAGTTTTCCCAATGGCACAATGAGAATAATAATCCTACAGTCATCTCACGGGGTCATTGCAAGAATTTAATATGATAGTAAATCTAAACTGCACTGGAACTGAAAAAGACTGTACAAATATAAAGGATGCTTGTTATTAAGATTCTTAACCAAAGTGCATCACTATCCGTATAGACAATGAGACAGGGTGTAATACCACGAAAGATGTGATGTTGTAAGCATTCCAGGTGCCAAATGCCAACAAAAATATTTTTCCCGGTGAACCTCAATATCTCAATGTTATTACCTGAAAGAGAAATTGAAATAATGTATCATTTTTTGAAAGTACTATTTGAACACTTAAAATTGTTTACTCTGTAACCTTTAGAGTTAATATTTTTTCGGAATGTCTAAGGAAGCGCTTCTTACATGTTCAGAAATGACTGTAGCAGGGCATGTTTAAATGGGCATGTAAATGTAAGTCCTGTCCTGTGAATGACAAACTCACAGAGTGAATTCATTTTGCGTTTTGGGTCAGTGTAATGACCTATTGATTTTTAGAAAAGAAAGAAAAAGCGACATTCACAACCTTTGCTCTTTAATTTCTGAACAGAATTGTGGCCTAAATGGAAGAATGATGTTGTTTATCTATCAGTACCTTTCAGAGACAGGGCTAAGCCTTCTCCTAATTACTTGTGCATAATTGGTGCTCAGTAAACATTTTTGGATTAAAAGCTTAACGCTCTGCAGATAGTTCCGGCTCCGTTAGACAGATTCACATCACATTCCTAATCAAGCCTCCGCTAGGCAATAGGCAAAAAAATAGTGATTCTAAGCCTTTGTATCATTCAAAGTTGTAAAATTATATTCTAAGACATCAATGGACATCAGCATGCAGCAGTTTTTAAAATTATATAAGAAGTCTCAATGTACTGTGAAGTGTATACACAGAATTAAAAACCATTACCTCAACTGGGCTTGAAATTGCTTCCAGCTAAACAATGAATATTAAATTAAATAATGGTTGCATTGCCTCTTAGAATTTATAAATGCGTGGGACTTTGCTTTGGGTAGACCATGTTTTTTAAAAAAAGAGAGAGGAAAAGAAAGAAGGACAGAGAGGAAGAAAAGTAAAACATGTAACAATGTTGGAAATAAAATTTCCCCCATATATTGTTGGTAAATGTCATTGTACCAAACAAACACATTGATAAAACATTGTTGACCTCCAAATTGCATTACAAAATCATGCTTTTCAAAATAGTTTTGTAAAATTTATGAAAATCTTATTAAAGATGTTAGTTATGAAGAATTGGGTAGTTGTTCATTTGAGTCTCCACCTCTTTTCTATTATTTTGATTATATATATATATATATATACACACACATATATATATTTCTATAGAATTTCTAGGGCGCACTTTATTCAGGCTTTCCAAGGTTATATGTAAAAAAATGGTTAAACATGAACTAAATAAATCATATGCCCAAATCATTGAACAATGTAGTCATCATAACTTCTATAAGTGTAGTATCAAAATTAAGGTATAATTGTAGAACTCTTCTACTTCAGTGCTCTAAATATAAAGTTAACTTCATTTTGAAACACAACTTTTGATGAAAAATTCTAAAAGATTTATATAGCTCATTCAAAAATTCAAATATGCCTATGAAAACTTCTTTATTCCTTAGCGAAACATTTGTTAGCCATGATGCGTTTATGGACTTATGAATCATTTTGCTTGCAGTTTCCTTGGGATAGTCTAGTCAGATGAATTTGGCACCCACACAGTGATCTGGTGCGTTGCTAGTCAAATGCTGTCCATGAACCTGTGCCTCCTGTCTGTGAATCCTTTGCTAACACATTGCAACAAGATAATCAAGAAGCTTAACCAGAATCTAAGCCAACTATACCAGTAGACTGACACTCCTTTTTAAATAGCATACATTTTTCGGTAAAGCAACCAATGTGTTCATTTATATTCTGGACCAAGTTCTTTCATTTCCTTGGGGATCAGTGACAGGTTATGGACTGGCTACTTTGAGTAGCATTTTCTAGCATGTTTTTGAATACTCCAATGTGATGCTCAAAATCTTGGGTTCAGGAGGCCGGCAGACCTGAGTTTGAATCCTGGCCTAACAACTTGGTAGTCAACGACCTGAAAGAAAGAATTGTGTGCCTATCAGAAACAGCAGGCAAGGTAAAATGAACAGGTTAGAGGAAAGAGCCTAGTGTTTGATGTCAGAACATCTTGAATGAACCATGGTCATAATTTTTTTAGGCTGCTTACCTTAAGGTAAATGTCTTAAATGAGAAAATATGCATCAATTATACACACACATACACACACACACACACACACACACACACACACAGCATAGTGCCTGGCGCAGATAAAGTGCTCAGAGTATTTTGTTTATTTGCTCATTATTAATTGTGTGACACAGTAGAGTGGTTTCCTAGACTGTTTTTTTTATACAGATATATATTTGTTACTCTGGAATCTGGTGATCGAAATATTTTAGTCAATATTTGCATTGATATCTTACTGCTTTTCATCACTAATTTTACTAGCATTATCAACTCATTAATAAATAAGAGAATTCCCCAAAGTCCTGCCAACCCTAAAATACTTTTAGAGTCACATCAATATTTTTTAAATTGTGGATAAATCCAGTTAATCCCAATATGACTCATGACCTGTCTGTGTAGCCACTGACATTTTTGTAGCATTTAATCACTTGGCTAGCATAGTTCTAAGTAAAGATGGTAAAAATAAAATCTGAATGGAAGAGCCAGCATTGATTTGAGGTTTTCTCTTCTCTGTTTACCTACCTACCTCATAAACCAGGTTCTGAGTAGGCAAGTCAGTAAAGGAAGACCCTCGCTAGTTCCTGTCTCCCAAACTCATTTTTTTTAACTTTTATTTTCGTTTCGGGGGTACATGTGCAGGTTTGTTACAGAGGTAAACTCACGTCATGGGGGTTTTTTGAACAGATTACTCCATCACCCAGGAATTAAGCCAATAGCCCAGTTATAACCCAGATGTTGGGTTTTCTTTGAACCCAATAGTTACCTTTTCTGCCCCTCTCCCTCCTGCCACCCTCCAGTGTCTGTTGTTTCCTTCTTTGTGTTCGTAAGTTCTCATCATTTAGCTCCCACTTGTAAGTAACAATATGCAGTATTTGGTTTTCTGTTCCTGTATGAGTTTGCTGAGGATAACAGCCTCCAGCTCCATCCATGTTCCCACAGAAGACATGATCTTGTTCTTTCTTATGGCTGCATGGTATTCCATGGTGTATATGTACCACACTTTCTTTATCCAACGTGTCATTAATGGGTATTTAGGTTGACTCCCTGTCTTTGCTATCGTTAGCAGTGCTGCAATAAACATTCTTGGGCATGTGTCTTTGTGGCAGAGTCATTTATATGGAAACTTATGAAACAGCAATAATAATTCATTATCAAGTCTCTACAGCAACAATCAGGCTCATGGGTATGTTTAAAAGATGCATGAAAATGAGTAACTTATGTCTATTAGTACAAACACATCTCTTTAAAAAGTGCATTAATATAATTTATGCAAGTTCTTGTTGCACCTTGCACACGTTCTTCTTGCTCCATGATTATACACACAATCATGTATGTGCTATTGTTGCTGAGCTAAGTCAAACTTACCTAGTTCCTTTTTATGTTTCTTCTTCTAACTATTACCACCTCCTAACTATCTTGTCCTGTCTCCAAGATTATCGCCCTCCAATTTATCCTCCCTAAGGCTGCCGGAATGAATTTTCTAAACTGCTCATCAGATCATGTCACTTTTCATTAGAATCCTTCAGTGGCTGCCCATTGCCTTAGGATAAAACTCAAACTCCTTAGCACGATCTGGTTCCTGCCTGTTTCCCTGGCCTCATTTCATATGATTCTCTTGCTCAGTCTAACTAAACTACAGTATTTGCAACTCTTGATCTGTTCCAGGCTCTCTCAGTGCTCCTCCCTTAGCCAAAAATATCCTCCACTTTCTTCACATAATATCTGGCAAATTCTTACTGTATAGTTAGTTACCTAATCCAGAGGCCTTCCCTACTGATCTTCTCAAGCTAAGGCTCCTGTGTTACCAGCTCTTACCTCTCAGGTGACTTGAAATCCTGTAATAAAATGATCAGTATTCATCTCTAAACCTCCCATTAAACTGTGAGCTCCCCAAGGGCATGAAGAGTTTTCCTCTTTGACTTTCTATTTTCAATGCCTATAACAGACCTGGCACATAGCAGGTGTTCAATCGATGAGAAATTAACACATATTCAAAGTGCTGAGCTAAATTGCACAACTGCACATCTGAAAAATACCCTAGCAAAACCTAACATATTCCATCTCTGGAATCCTTAACTTTCAATGCCTAAAATAGCCAATATTTATTCATCCACAATTCCAGGTGGTTTTAATGTGGAGGAAGCAGAGTCACCGTAGTACTTATCACCAGCCCAGGGCAGTTTCTTTGCTACATCCTTACCCTGCATCTTAAATAGTGTTCAGATCAGCTTGGTTTCCTGGCTGTATTGTTTTATATCAGGAAGTACATATGCATCGTGTGTGGGCAGGACCCGTAAATAGTCTGCATTATTAAATAACCCTTTACATTAAAGAAAATATTGCATTCTTTTTTAAAGGCCATACAAATAAAATAGTGATCTAGTTTTAGGCACTTAAAGTTGTCCAGTTAGTTGCATTAGGGTTTTTCAGTGACTCAGATTGGGAGTTTTAGTTTTAACTGTTAGCTTAATAGTATCAGTGTTTCCATGGTCACAGCTTGACTTTGAGATGAATACGTGGCCTAAGTAGTTAATTGAATAGTGCCATTTGCTGCTCCCACCTCCCCACTCATGAGGCACTGACTGCACCAGCAGCACTTGAGACTAGACATGGTACAGATGGTGCCTGTCTAAGTCCCTTTCTGACAGTCAGGACATCACGGCCACAAATATACAGAAAAACTACAACTCAGAGTTTAGACACCAAAGGGGAAGCAGGAACTGTTCAATCCTTTGTGTTATAGGCAGTCACATAATGGAACTCTTGAGAACACGGGGTTCTGTGATGATCGAAGTTAGTGGTTGAATAGACACAAGGCCTCTGCCCACCATTGGCTGTTATGCAGCATCTGAGTGTGCTCCTGAACAGGCTGCACATTCTACTCTTCTGTGCATCTGTGGCTTTAAAGACCAGATATTTGAACCAGAGACAGTTTTGTCCTTAAAGAGACATATGAGTGTTTTCCAGGTGAAGAATGAGGTGAACTCTATGATTTTTTCCCTCTTCTGTAATTACAGAGGACACGTGTTCTCCCCATCTTGAACAATGCAAGGCCAATTTTGCATTGCTCTTTCTCTTCTATGTCTCAAAGGATTAGAAAAAGCATTGCATATATCAGAGATTAAGCTATTGATTTTCTAGACAATGTGAGGAAATATCAACCCAAGTTTTCAATTTTATATCCGCAAATATCCTGTGAATCTCTGCTTCTCAAAATAAATGGCTTTTCCTACTGGGGCAAATCCAGTTTCTGGTTTACTTGTCTGCTCCCCCAACCCCCTTTTCTCTCTAACTGCCACAAGGAAAATATTTCTGTTTGGTATAAGCTAACTAAGAGATTTGGCTCCCAAGGAAGTTTTCTTAGAGATTGTAGATAAAGAAATGCAAACAGTCACATTTCTTTAGCACGGAAATTTGTACTTCCTTGGATAATGGTTTCAGCATTTTATAGGTGAGCTACTTGCTGACTGTTCATTATCATTTAGTCAAAAGCAACATCTGTCATGGGAAGGCCAGGAGGAAACCTTTTTGGGGTGCTTATTAGTTTTCCTTTCTCTGTTTCACGTTTAGTGACAAGTAACATCTTTTAGACTATCCATATTTGTGGAGCCAGAAGATATTTGCCCTGTAAAAAGAGAGTTTGATTTTGTGAACTTTTCTGGTCAAGTTGTGGGAAAGCCCTTTTCCTGGGTGGATCAGTCCCTCCTTTAAGGGGAGAGAGCCAGTGCTTCCTTGCCCTAAGCTGTCATTCCACTTCCCCAGACGCTGGCTCCCTGAGGAAAAGCAGGGTGAAAATGAACCATTTTCTAATATTAAAAAGGATAGAAAAGTCTTCTAGGGTTTCAAGTACAAAACAAAATAAAATTGCGACATGAGCTCCAGAGCCAGCTTGTTCTTTCATCGGACTTAGCAAAGTGGAAGAGGAGAGCCATGCCCTGAGACAATGGACAAGGCACCCACCAATCAGTATTTGGAATATTTGAATCTCAATGCTGAGAGGCCAAATAAACTTACAGCTCATTAACAGGCACGTATGTAAGAACACCCACCATATTTGTATTTCATTGTTTGCAATAGTGTTGGCCAAACTCAGAACCTCTTGAGAAAGTTTTTTGAAGTACCTATTGCTAAATCAGAATCTCTGGGGCCAGGGAGCTGCAGTTTTCTTAATTTTTGGTTTTTTTTTTTTTTAACTTTTAAGTTCAAGGGTACATGTGCAGGTTTGTTACACAGGTAAACTTGTGTTATGGGGGTTTGTTGTACAGATTATTTCATCACCTAGGTATTAAGTCTAATATCCATTAGTTATTTTTCCTAATCCTCTCTCTCCTCCCACCCTCCGTGTCCCCAATAAGCCCCAGTGTGTATTGTTCCCCTCTATTTGCCCATGTGTTTTCATCATTTAGCTCCCACTTATAAGTGAAAACATGTGGTATCGGGCTTCCTATTCCTGTGTTCGTTTGCTGAGGATAATGTCCTCCAGGTCCAACCATGTTCCTGCAAATGACATGATCTCGTTCTTTTTTATGGGTGAATACTATTCCACAGTGTATATGTACCACATTTTCTTTATCCAGCCTATGATTGACGGGCATTTGGGTAGATTCCATGTCTTTGCTAACGTGAGTTGTTGCTGCAGTGAACATGCATGTGCATGTGTCTTTATCATAGGACAATTCATATTCCTTTGGTATATATCCAGTAATAGGATTGCATTTCTCATAACCACTCAAAAGAGTTTTATGAACTCTGTTGTTCTAAAACCCCAGTTTATATGTCATATAGTGGTACACTTTTAGTTATATGAAATAAGCTACTGTATTTTCTCTCTGAAGTCATTGTAGGATTGTAGAGTGAAACACTGAGAGTACATGTTCTTAATTCCCCTGAAAATATCAGTTTATAGTCTTTGAGACACTTGGGCCATGTTGTCTTGAGATATTTTTTATTTTTGTTATACTTTATGAAAAATACAACTATAAAAAGAAGCTATTCACTTGTTTAAGGAGAAACTGAAGGTTCTGAATTGATCTAAAGCTAACAACATCAGACAACTTAAATACCAAATATACTGGGCCATCAACTGTGAATCAAATCCTTAAGATGATCCCTGTATATAAACGAAGCTAATCATTGACTATTTGACTATCACCTTGATTCAATCAAACTTATCTATTTGAGTTAATTGATTATATATGGACACTAAAATAGATATAATTGTAACAAAAGAAACAGCAAATATGAAATGATGAATTATGGAGCCTGTTTATATATGAACTTTCTCTTTGACATTTACATTGTTTTTTTTTTTTTTTCTGACCTTAAGAATGGAAGGCAAACAGAGAACTTCAAGTGAATATCAAAAACTGAATATCTTGTCCCGAATTCAGCTCAACTTGAAAGTCTTCATCCACAAAGTCACATATGGCATAGCAACCACTGATTTCATTTTTTATAACTCCAGAAAATTAATTTGTGGGTACCCACATCTCTGAAAGTTTTATTGACTAATCTCAGTCACTGAACTTTGTGTAGGGAACCTTCTGGTAAAGGCAGCCTGCCTTCTGCCTTTGCTTAGTATTCTTTAAAAATGAACTTCTTGTTCTATACCACTTAAGATTTTTTTAAATAGTGAACATTATAAACCAAGAGAAACAGCTGAATAAAGCCATATGACACGATTAGGAACAGTTGACAGAAACCATAGTCTCTGTAAATCCTCTGCTTGTTCCAAAAGATACCAATTAGTTTTTGCTGTCTTCATTGGTTGGCATCGTGTAGACATAGCTGAAGTTCAAAACATTAGAACAATACCAATTAGACCTTATGAAGAAGCAGGAGATGATGGGAAGGGCCAGTCTTTGGATTTTACGTTAATATAAAACATATATTGAAACACTGTTCTGTAAAGCTATAAACTATACCATATTTAAGCACATAATATGTAATAATGAATATACATTTTTGGCATATTATATCTAGACTAAGAGAACTTTATTAAATATGCACTACCTATAGTTTATTTTTTATTAGCAGAAATCAAAGTTAATACAGTGCAAAAGGCTATCCTTATAAAATACTCATACAATTATCGAAACTTGATAAACAGGAGTACACTGGAACATGGAAACTCTGAGCTTATTATGGCTTTTAGTAAAAACATTCCTGGGGCAATTTAATATTGATATTGAAGTAATTTATTAAAATTAGGGTAATCATGATGAAAAGGCAAGCAACTTGAATAGTTTCCTTCCCCTAGTGAAATAATGCCTATTCTATTGCAGTTACTGACCTTTGAAGGTCTAACTGAATATTGATAAGCAAATAACAGGTATATTTTGATTACATAAAAATTCAACATAAGAAATATGTTCTATGAGCATTCTCTCCTCTTCCTTTTCTAACTGAGCCCATAGTAAAGTCTTTTCTGTTTGGAGGAGGTCATGCAAGCTTTATTCCTTCTCTCTCTACTTCTCCTGTGGGACAAATGGCCTATCTAACTAACGAAGTGGAAGAAGAAACCTAGCATATATGCCCTAGCCCAATCTGGGATCTTTCAAAAAGTGGCTCATACCTAAAATGCACATATTTGTCTCCTGGATGTACAATGGACCGCATTTGCTGTTTTGGAGAAACAATTGGTAAACCCATTTGACCACGGATCCATACTTTGTTCTTACTCTTCAATGAACTCAATCCCTCAAAAAGTGATAGTTATTATTTCTACCTGTGTGACCCTATCTCTTTCTTCTGTATTAGTTCAGAATTAGGGAGAGAAAGTTAGAGGTGGATTATGTTACTGCCAATCCCATCTACCCTCACGTCCAAATCTAACATAATGGGAGTTCTGGAAATTCCATATCTTTCTGTTCAGCTGCTCTAGTTTAGCCTTTTCCTGATCCTTTACCACCCATTACATCCTTGCCTTCGACCCTTGTATTACCTACTTCTAATCATTGTCTAGTGTCTCTTCAGAAGGCCATGTAGTTATACTCTCGTACTCTAGTTCTCTTAAACTCCTGAACCAAAGAATCCATCTAGGCGTGATCTTTACTACTTATTTGAATAACAAACTCCTTCCAGCCTGCCGACCAAATCTTTTCCAACCTCCTGTCCTAGGTAGGGGTATGGGTTTTCTCTTGTCAATGGATCCCAGAACTATTTTGTCAGTCCTTGGTGATAAAATCTTAGCTCTTTTTGTCCCATTGACAAGAAATTTTAATAATCACTGCTACGACTTGTAGTTCCAACTACAGGTAGCAATGTAATAATGACATAGTATTATTATTAACAGAGTTCATATGGCCGGGTGCCGTAGCTCACACCTGTAATCCCAGCCCCTTGGGAGGCTGAGGTGGGTGGATTACTTGAAGTCAGGAGTTTAAGACCAGCCTGGCCAACATACTGAAACCCCGTTTCTACTAAAACTACAAAAATTAGCTGGACGTGGTGGCACCAGCCTGTAGTCCCAGCTACTCGGGAGGCTGAGGCACAAGAATCTCTTGAACCCAGGAGGCAGCGGTTGCAGTGAGCCGAGATTGTGCCACTGCACTGCAGCCTGGCGACAGAGCAAGACTCTATCAAAAAAAAAAAAAAAAAAAAAAAAGAAAGAAAGAAAGAAAAAAAGAGAGAGAGAGAGTTAATCTGCAAGTAATATGAGAAAAATTGATTTTCAACTTAGCTGTGTTTTGCATATATAAGATATGGGAGTTACTTTATGGTAACTCTTTCCATCAATATGTATAAATGTAAGAGAGTTTTCTCAGCATTATAATCAAAGACCTACTCACTGCAAAACTGGTCATAATATGGGCATTTTGGGTAGTGGTATCAATTGAATTCCTGATTTCTCTGTTCGGACACATCATCTTTTCCGAGAGTCTTGCTCTTTGAGAGGCTAGCCACTATCTCTGTTTCCCATACTTCCCCTTGAGAAGCCTACCCTGCTTGCTTATTTGAAGGAGAGGAAATCATCAGGAGTTTTAGAGTGAATCTTATCCCAGTTGTCTCATATATGCAAAAAGTAGCCATGTTTCAAGACATCTTCATTATTCCCATAAGTATGTATTATGAAAAGGAATATCTGCAACAAGAAATTCAAAAGGAAGCAGAAATCTTGATCTGCCAGGACACAAAAATTCTTATTTTACTATCCATTACAAGATATTTAAATGTCACTTACCCTCTTAGCATGTTAATTTTCCTCCATCGTTAAAATGAGTGACAGTTTTCTGGCCAATTTCATTAATTAGCCAGCCCATCAAATAAGTAGTTTTTGAGTAAAAATGTTTAAGCACAATACTACACTCCATGCTGGGGAAAAGAAAAGTCTATGTAAACTATTACAGACCTATTTCTTGTTTCCCAGGACCATAAAAAGAAGCCCACGTACATTAAACAACTAGGGAAGGGGACTATACATTGTACATTCTAATATAGGGCTAATAAAGTATCACATAGACAAACTGCAAGGAGCAGATATAAGAATAATAAACACACAACACTGTGAAAGTCTAAAAGATTTAACAAACGCTAATTGTTTTGAGTGATTCACGAAAAAAGTAATTCAGGAGACTATTTAAAGTCTACATTAGCTAGCTCTGGAGGCAGCATAGAAATTTAAAACACAGGCTTTACCCTTCAATAGTTTATCATTTAATCAATGAATATTAGATATGAGACCCAATATTAATTGTATATACATATATATTTCTTTTTTTTTTTTTTTCAAGATGGAGTTTTACTCCTGTTGCTCAGGCTGGAATGTAACGGCGCCACCTCGGCTCACTGCAACCTCTGCCTCCTGGGTTCAGATGATTCTCCTGCCTCAGCCTCCTGAGTAACTGGGATAACAGGTGCCTGCTACCTGTATTTTTAGTAGAGATGGGATTTCACCATGTTGGTCAGGCTGGGCTCAAACTCCGGACCTAAGGTTATCCACCCAGCTCAGCCTCAAAAAGTGCTGGGTTTACAGGCGTGAGCCACCGTGCCTGGCCAATAGTATTATCTATAATAAAGAAACTTTCTGGCCTTTCCAGACTAGGTCGCTACTCCTTGATATACCAGGTATTGCCACTTTTTATAAATACATTAAGCTATTAATTTTACATTTATTTGTTTAATCTCTCAATACCCTATTAGAAAGTAAGCTCACTTAGGATGGTGACCGTGACTCTCCAGTTTGCCACTGTATCTTAGCATAGAGTTTTGGATACAGTGGGTACTCAATAAATACTTTTAAATTAATTAATAATAAATGAACACACATTTTTGTTATTATATTACTTTATTATATTATATTTATTATATAGGTAATGGACTGAATTGTGTCACCCTCAAAATCTACATGCTGAAGTACTCAGAATGTGGCCTTATCTGGAGATAGGATTTTTACAGAGGTAATCAAATTAAAATGAGGTCGTTAGAGTGGACTAACCCAGTATGACTAGTATTCTCAAAAAAGAAGAAAGACATACAAACAGGGAGAATGTCATGTGAACATCAAGGCAGAGATCATGGTGATGCTTCTATAAGCCAAGGAATGCCAAAGATTACTAACAAATCACCAAAATCTAGGGAAGAAACCTGAAACCAGTTCTTCCTCTCAGCCCTCAGAAGGAGCTAACCCTGCTAACACCTCGATTTCTGACTTCTAGTCTCCAGAACTGAGAGTAACTTTTTGTTGTTTAAGCCACTCAGTTTGTGGGTTTGTCATGGCAGCCCTAGCAAACTAATACACATTCACTTTAAGCCTCTTAATTGAATGGTTGACGAAAAATGGCCATTTTTTTTTTTAATAACAGCTCATTTAGTGATTTATAGTTTTATAAGATTATTTAACTTTTGATAAATCATGGGGTCTTTGAGAAACAAAAGACATTGAATTTCTCCTTTACCCTGTATTTAACCATGAATTCATTGAAATCTATTCCCTGAAAATTCTGTTTACTTTAACGTATTTTATAGAAAGAGAGAAAAAAAGATCCCTTTTATATATAAATCATGTGCTTTCTATGTTCTAGGCTTGTTAAGCCATTTATTTAACAGATACATATTTAGAATCTGGTGTATGCCAGTTATTGTACTGGACCCTTGAGAATAAAGTAGTGACAAGACAAACAGCATCTCTGTTTTCATGGAACATATAGTTTAGTGATAGAGACAAATCATAAATATGCAGATAAAAAATAAATATGTTGTCATAATTGTGGTAAATATTAAGAAGAAAATATTTAGTGTGCTGTGATAGAATAGGAAGCGAATTAAGACTTGGGAGTCAGGCAAGACCTTCTTGAGGTCGTGACATTTAACTCGAGAAGTTTCAGTAGGAGTCAGCCAAGTGAAGGGTTTTATTCCAGAAAATGCAAAGTTTAAAGTAATAAAAGGGTATGATAAAATTTTTATCTTTAAGAGATTACTCTGGGGTGAGCGTGGTGGCTCACGCCTGTAGTCCCAGCACTTTGGGAGGTCAAGATGGGTGAATTGCTTGAGCCCAGGAGTTTGAGACCAGCCTGGGCAACATGGCAAAATTCTGTTGCTACAAAAAAAAAAAAAAAAAAATTAGCTGCTTGGTGGCACTTGCCTATAGTCCCAGTTACTTGAGAAGCTGAGGTAGAAGAATCGCTTGAGCCCCAGAGGTGGAGGTTTCAGTGAGGTGAGAGCATGTCACTACACTCCAGCCTAAGTGACAGAGCAAGACCCTGACTCAAAAAAAAAAAAAAAAAAAGAGAGAGAGAGAGAAATTATTCTGGCTGGTAAAATAAGGAAAAATTGAAAAAGGACAAGAATGAGAGTAGAAATAGCAAGTTACAGTGCTCTCAAGGTGTCCAAAGTCTCAAGGTGTTCAAAGATGATGTCCTAGACAAGGATAGTGGTAGAGATAACACAAAGAAATAGAAAGATTCCAGATATATTTTTGAGCTAGAATCAACATGATTTTTTAATGTGAAGAGGGAGGAAAAAGGACATATAAAGTCTGATACCAAAATCCTGGTAGAAGAAGTAGAATGAGTGGAGGGCCCACTTACTGAGATAGGAAGCCCTGAAGGAGGGTTAGACTTATTTAGGATGAAGCTTGTACTTTATCCTCTATTTTTAAAATTTAATCTTCATAGCAGCTCTAAACTTTAGAAATTATTATCAACTGGTTTACTGATGAAAAGGTAACTTTCATCAGTCTCTGTAAGTAATATATCCTAGGTGTTGTATTCTTCCAACTAAGCTCCATGACTTGTTAAAGACTAAATTTAAGCAACACTGAGAGGGCATTTATCTTGTGCCAGGCATTCTGTAAAACACAAGGATGAATGTTTTAGCTTCAGCCTTCTAATGAGGGAAACAAAACAGAAATTATAATTCCATGTAGAAAATACAATATTAGAGATATTTAAGGAATATTTTGGAAACCCAGAGGAAGATATTTACATTAGTTCAGAGTGTGAGTGAGAATGACACAAAACTTCCTAGCAAAGGTTACATCTTAGTTGAGGCTTAAGGGGTCTGCTTAGAAATTAGGTTCATGGATCAGGACTAGGACTAGTGGAGGAAGAGACAAGAGGATTGAGCAACCAGTATGATTAATAAAGTACACAAAGTTTTGTGAACTGAAAAAGAAGGTAAGTACTATACCATAAGGTCTTTTAAGGAACATTACAGAGCTTTGTTTTTATTATATAATGCATAGTAAGGGAACATAGTTGTATTCTCAATTCAGGAGTGACATTATCAGTTATCTAATATTTCTTTCTGTTGGCTGCATTGAAGATGAACTTGAGGGTACTAAGTCTGGAGAGGGGAAACCAATTCAGACATGAGCAGAGTAGTCCAATAGAGAGACAATAAGAGTTCCAATTAGGTTGATGGCTGTTCATATGGAGAGAATTAAATGGACTGGAGAACTAAGTAAAAAGTAAAATCAGTAAGAAATAATGACGCACAGATGTGTTAAATTCGAAGATCAAGAAAGAGTAAGGAGTAAGGGATAAACCCAGGTTTCTAACTTGGGTTAGTAGGTAGCAGTTACAAGAAGAAAAGCCAGGTAGGGAGAAGAACATGAGTTTAGGTTCAGACTTTTTGAATCTGAGGTTCTACATGAAATAGAACCGAAAATATATTCTCAGATTAGTGTTTTTCAAGAGTAGCCTTGAAAATAGCCATTTGTCCATTATTGAGGTTCAATCAAGATTTGTGGTGAATAAAAAAGCAGAATTTCTTCATAATTTTTCATTTTCATATATTCAAATAGAAGCAGACAGTAATACAGTTCCGTAATTGGTTACATTTTTGGCACTTCTTTACAAGATTGAAGGAGTTCATTGGATGTGACTCATGGATAAGGTTTCAGAGTTGATCTATGATAGGAGATCATACAGACTACTTCCTGTAGTCTTTATCTGTGAAAGAGAAATAAGATTGTAGAGGAAAATGTCGTGTCTTGGTGCCTATGTTCTTTCCTCTAGCGAGACTCTTTTTGGGTGACCTACCACCTAATCTTGTCTGGAAACAAAGATACTTTTTCTCCTTTGGGAAGCAGGCAGATCACGAGGTCAAGAGACCAAGATCATCCTGGCCAATATGGTGAAGCCCGTCTCTACTAAAAATACAAAAAAAAAAAAAATTAGCTGGGTGTAGTGGCGGGTGCCTGTAGTCCCAGCTACTCTGGAGGCTGCGGCAGGAGAATCGCTTGAACCCAGGAGGCGGAGGTTGCAGTGAGCCCAGATTGCGCCACTCCACTCCATCCTGGCGACAGAGTGAGAGTACGTCTCAAAAGAAAAAAGATATTTTTTCTCTACAGCAAATGAATTACATCCTGAATTCACTCCTTGATGCAGAAGAACTTTGTTTTCCTAAGGAAATTCTAGATAAGCATACCACAATTCAAAGACAGACGGTCTATAGACCAGACAAATTTATAGAATTCTGTCTTTAGAGAAGAGAAAGAGACAGTTGGTACAGATCTCATGACTAGCAAACACAAGAGAAAGCCAAAATAAAAAATGATATAAGCCCAAGCCCAATTCTTCCCATGCAATTACTATTCAACAAATCCAGAATGTTTTTAGAAAAATATAAAATACAACCTTAAATTAAATACAGAATATCCCTTGAAAAATATAGAATACAGTTTCAAATGAAATGCCATATGACTTTCATATACAAAGCATGTGTTTTTGTGAAACATGGTGCTTTGAAAGAAATCCACTCTATGTAAAATTGATTTACATATATTAAAATTGGGATGTGATTCTAGAACATAGAAAATATTTTCTAAATATAGTAAGAATGTACTGTGTTTTAAATCTATACCTCATTAATTAAATAGGGTTAGGTAACATAAAACATGCCCTGGATTGATCAAGAGGGAGGTGATTGAAACTATTTTTTTGTTCCACCAACAACCAGTGAGGCAAATTTTCTCTCTAGTTCACTATAAAACAGAACTTGTTAATGGGAAACTGCTTATTAAGAAGGAAGGCCAGAGTCTATGTCTTTCCCAAGGGTGATATTCAGCCAAAAGACCTGAATAATGGCATTGGACATCCTTATTTATGACTTTAGTGAACACGCAACAGAATGAATATACTTCAATTCTTTGTAGAGGGCTGCCAAAAAGAAACTTGCACTGCAGTGCACTATTGTGTTGCTGCACACAACCAATTTTTTAGCGTTTCTCACGGTAGTTTTGGTACTAACTAAACTAATTGTCACAGAATTTTGTTGCTGCTTTTTAAATTTTGTTGTTGTTGTTGTTATTGTTTGATTTTGTATATTTATTTGCTTGTTATTTTTGGTAACAGAATTATTCCAGGGAAACTACAGCCATTTGTTTTGGGGGAGGAGAATTTAGTAGTCATTTATGGCCTTTCATTTTACATTTAACCTAGTTTATTTTTAAACAAACCAGTAGTCTTCTCCTGGTACCTTATGAATAATGACCAAGCCTCCTATTTTTGCTTCCGTATTAAGACAAGCTACTGAATTGTTGATTTTCCTAAGATAAACAATAGTAATTCTAGTCCACATAGGCAGCACTTTTCATCATATTCTTTCAAATGAGATTATGGTTGATGAATTTTGATATTAAAAATTGTTTTATGTACCTAAACTTTATTCCTAGCATTTATTTTTCTCCCTTTATTTCTCAGTTGTCTTATAAAAAACTATCTGTGTACAAAGACCCATCCTATATCTTGGTCAGTCCAATGATACTATGGTTATATAGTGTATATATAGAAAATGAAATACACTGTTAGCTGCTATAAATTTCTCCATTGTAAAATACCGATCACTTACATTTGGTAGCAATAAAAGACAGTTCACCATGGATATGTGATGTTTATTTATTAAATATAAGTAAATTGGAATAAAAAAATAAAAACTATAAGTCAGTGTATGGAATAGTTGGCGCTATTGGAAAACTTTCCTTTAAAACAAGAAATCATGGCACTTAGGACCAAAACCTAATCTTATAAAACTATTATTCTAATAAATAATAATATTTATGTATTTTACTAAGTAAGAGCCCATATAAAATGGATATGGTTGACAATGTTGACATGTTTGGGAAGAAAGTACCTGGAGTTATTTCTACCTGTTTAATCTGAAATTTTCTTGAAACTTGAATTTAAAACTGAACAGCTTCTGTTCTCTTCCTTTCCTGTACAAATGTCTCTATTTTCAATTGTATGAAAAGGGTTAATGATGCAAAGTCATGTGTTTTGGGTAAAATTAAAGTTATTTTACAAGTCCAAATAATTAAATTAAAACAGAATTGAAAGAGAAAAATATGTTTAGCATAAATTTGAATGGATACTCCTCAGGGAAACAAACAGTAATCCCTTCACTCCCTCCAAATCTCAAACACTCACCCCTGCACACAAACACAGGCACATGCACACATGCATACATGCACAGGCACATGTAACACATGTGTACATGCACACAGGAACAGGCGCACACCGTACCACCACAACTGCATGAGACCTTAGGGTTGAGATGGGAGAGGGAAAGTGCCAGGGAACATTTTTTCAAACATTTATCTCTTGAACTTGAGCATTGAAAAGATGATTAGAAATTCACCATACTAATTAAAATACAATACAGTTAAGTACTGAGGGATTTTAACCAAAGGAAAAAGGTGTAAACAAACAGCATATTAAGATTTCATGTCTAGGAGTAGTGGTCGAGAGTACCCCAATGGTCTAATTTGCTCAAGCCATGAAAATCAGTGCTGTGATGATGTGAAAATTGAATTTGATTTAGATTCGTTTATATCTTACACTTGACTTTTTATCTCTGATATTATCTCTGAATTAGATATTATCTCTGAATTAGAAAGCAGGATTGAAAAAAGAGCCGTGTTCTCAACAAAAGATCTATTTTCCTTGGAATGCCCAACTAAAATCTTATGTCACATGTTGATAAATATCTCTCAGCCGGAGACCCTAAAACTCCCTTTCCTCAGGCAAGTAACCCAAGGTTTAAACCTGAAAGCAAGTACACCAATGCACCAGACGCCAAAGATGGTGGTAGATGATCTCAGGAAGACAAATAAGTTCTTAGAAATGCTATTTTGTTTGGGTAGATCTCAAGCCTGTGATCTTTAAAAAGTGGTGATTATTAAAAAGTCAGGAAACAACAGATGCTAGCGAGGCTGTGGAGAAACAGGAATGCTCTTACACTGTTGGTGAGAATGTAAATTAGTTCAACCATTGTGGAAGACAGAATGATAATTTCTCAAGGATCTAGAACCAGAAATGGCATTTGACTCAGCAATCCCATTACTGGATATATACCCAAAGGAATATAAGTCATTCTACTATAAAGACACAGGCACATATATGTTTATTGCAGCACTATTTACAATAACAAAGACATGGAACAAACCCAAATGCCCATCAGTGATAGACTGGATAAAGAAAACGGGTACATAAACACTATGGACTACTGCACAGCCATAAAAAGGAATGAAATCATGTCCTTTGCAGGGACATGGATGAAGCTGGAAGCCATCATTCTCAGCAAACTAACGCAGGAAAAGAAAACCAAATACTGCATGTTCTCACTCATAAGTGGGAGCTGAACAATGAGAATACATGGACACAGAGAGGGGAACATCACACACCAGGGTCTGATGGGGGATGGGGGCTGAGGGGAAGGAAATTAGAGGACAGGTCCATAGGTGCAGCAAACCACCACAGCACACATATACCTATGCAACAAACCTGCACATTCTGCACTTGTATCCTGTTTTTGTTTTTGTTTTAGAAGAAATGAAGAAAAAATAAATAAATGCTGTGTTCTGTCCTTTCAACTTAGGAGATAGACCAAGAGTGGAATTCCAGCATCATCTTTTGTCTTACAAATAAGATCAAAGTCATGTGGAAGTTTAAACCACTTCTCAGTAGAAACTTTGGGGAATTCCAGGTTTGCCTAGAGGCTTCCAAATTCGGCCCAGACAAAGCATTTGCGACTTCACAACCTGATCCTTTCTATATAAGCTTCATTCTATCTTGGATTTGGCTCCCCATCTTTTAAGGTACAGTAATTTTTCCTGTATATCGTGAACTTAATACACCACATAAGAGCACTCCAGCAAGAGGTAAACAGAAAGAATGGTTTCAAGTCCTGAATTTTCTAGCCTATCCAAGGAAGGTCCTACTGGACTTTGGAACAGCAAGAAGTCAACTTTTGACGCTGCGTAGTAGTTCTTTTCTGCCCTGAAGTAATTTTAAGAAGGCAAGTCTAGCTAACAAGCTCTTCGTGTGTAACCTGGTTTTCTGTAGTAAAGGGTAAGGTAAAAATTAGCATAATTAACAGTTCAACTACTTGATCACCTTTCTTTCTTCTGGAAAATATCAGGGGTTAGGAATAGGCTTATAGGAAGGTTCTGGTTTCAGGAATTCCACTGTTGCTTTTGATAAGGAAGAATAAAGTTTCTCCCCTATCCTGGAACTTGTAGCAAGTAGCCTTTTCATGGGAAAGGGGTATCTTTCCCATTTATCTCCAGCATAGAAATATACCCAGGAGAAGGGGCAGGTTGTCAGTATCTGTGAATGATTTCCTATTGTGGCACTAGCCAACCTGCCAAAGATTTCTTCAGTGATTTCCAAACTTTAATTACTTCAGAATCACCTGGAGAACGTTTAAAATATGCAGATTCCTGGGCTATCCTTCCCCAAATAATCTAATTTTGTACTTCTGCTCTCAGACTCAGAAACCCGCATTTTAAACAATCATGCCTCGTGACTTTAATGAAGGCAGTAAGTGGACCACATTCTGACAGTTATTATATCAAATTACCTCCTGGACCTTCATGATCACCCAAAGAAAATCCACTAAGGGTGTAATGGGGAAACAAAGATATTATGTGTAGAAGGGTGAGCAATGGAGACGAAAACAAAAGCCTCATAATTTATCCTAGAATGTGTTATAATACATTTCTGCTCTTGAATTTCAATAGCTGTATTAGTTTGCTGAGCCGCCATACAAAGTACCACAAACTGAGTGGCTTCAACAACAGAAATTGATTGCTTTGCAGTTCTGGAGGTTGAAAGTCTGAGGTCAAGGTGTTGGCATCTTTGATTCCTTGTGCAAGCTATGAGGAAGAATCTGTTCCATGGCTCTCTTCTAATTTCTGGTAGTCTCAGGTTTTCCTTGGCTTGTAGATGGCATTCTCCCTGTGCTCTCACACTTTCTTCCCTCTGTATCGATCTCTCTGTATGTCCAAATTTCTCCTTTATGTAAGTATACCAGCCATATTGGATTACGACTATCCAATGATCTCATTTAATGTGATCATCTGCAAAGACATTATTGACAAATAAAGTCACCTTCACAGGTACTGGGAGTTAGGACTTCAATGTCTTTTGAGGGAACACAACTCAACACATGATAACAGTACAAAAATATTTATTTTACTTTATCCTGCTACAGGTGTTAAAGATATGAAAAGAATAGGATTCAAATGGAAAGAATACAAACTGAGTTGTCCACTATCCAAGTGTCCCATCCTGTGTTTCTAAACTCCTTGGTAGTTAAAGGGCCTGGCCGTTTTATAAGATGCCTCATGGAAAATAAAAAATTAAGGATTTTAGAAATCAAACCCATTTAAATTAGCAGTTACTGCTTCCTGACTCAAAAGAGAACATAATATCTATCCTAATTAATAAAGACACTTCAGTGTATTTTGCTTTGACCTAAGAAGGAGTACCAGATATTGAGAAAGAAAAGCATTAAGGAATTAATTTTATTTTTGTACATAAAGACACAAAGATTGTAATTAAAGACTAAAAACTAAAGTTGAACCAGTTTCAGGGGCTTTATGATTCAGAGGCTTCCTGCCAGGCTATGTAATTTGCAAGACCCAGTGAAACATGAAAATGAGGGGACCTTTATTAGAAATCTATTAAGAATTTCAAGACCATGACAGTAGAATATATATATATTTTGAGACAGAGTCTGACTGCAGACTGCACCCAGGCTGGAGTGCAGTGGCGCAATCCCGGCTCACTGCAAGCTCCGCCTCCTGGGTTCACACCATTCTCCTGCCTCAGCCTCCCGAGTAGCTGGGACTACAGGGGCCCACCACCACGCCCAGTTAATTTTTTGTATTTTTAGTAGAGACGGGATTTCACCGTGTTAACCAGGATGGTCTTGATCTCCTGACCTCGTGATCCACCTGCTTCGGCCTCCCAAAGTGCTGGGATTACAGGCATGAGTCACCACGCCTGGCCTACAGTAGAACATTAAACCAGACATGGGGCCACTGCAAGCATGAGTGCTTTGTGTGACCACGTATGTTGTACATCTATGAAGCCAGCCACACTTCCTGCTCTGGGGCATAGGCATATCTGGTAGGTATAGTCTAGGATGGCCTTAGCCTAGAATGGCAAAGAGATTTCAAGGACTGGACTAATCCTAATGGCCCACGGTGCCTGCCTGGAGCACTGCATTTGCATGCCTGGAAAGTTGAAAAGTACATCGTAATTGATGAGCAATGTCTACCATGCACATAGGATATGTTTTTCTATCTCTAGACTTAAAATCTGACTTCAGAAGAATATTTTTAAAAATATACTTATTTATTGAGGTAGAATTTTTATACACTATATCACACATTTTAAAGGTACAGGTATCTTAATTTGACAAATATGCTTCTGTATAATCACCAGCCCATTCCAAATATAGAACATTGGCATTTTCCCAGAAAGTTTCCCTTTGCCTCTGTGCATTCAATTTCTCTCCCCTCCTTCCCATCCACCTGCAAATGACCACTGACATGTTTTCATGACTATTGGTTAGTTTTGCCTGTTATAGAATTTCACGTAAGTGTAATCACACAGTCTTTATTGTGTGTATGGCTTCTTTTGCTCAGCATAATGACTGTGAGATTCATCCATGTCACGGACTAAATCAGTAGTTCATTTTACTTTATTGCTTAATAGAATTTATGGTAAGAACATACTAAAATTTGTTTATGCACTTGCTAGTTGGTGTACCTTTGGACTGTTTCCAGTTTGGGAGTTCTGGTGTGAACATTGGTACACAAGTGTTTTTATTAACACTTGTTTTCAATTCTCATGGCTAAGTACTAAAGAGTGGAATTGCTGAGTATGCACATGTTTTAACTTTACAAGAAACAGTGGGTGTGTCATTTTACACTAGTAATGTGTGAAGGATCTAGATGCTCCACATCCTTGCCAACACTGCAGGATTGATGGTCTTTTTAATGTTGGGCATTTTAGTGGCTGCATGGTGGGATTTCATTGTATTTTGCATTTGCATTCCCAAAGGGTTAACAAAGTCGAAGATTTTTTTTTTTCATGTTCTCATTGACAAGTCATTATAAAGTATCTGTTCAAGTCTTTCATCAAATTTTTAAAGACAGGTACTTTATATTTTGGAGGAATTTTAGGCTCATGGCAAATTAAATATAAAGTACAAATTTCCCATATACCACTCACCTTCCCCCACCCCACAGACAGCTCCCCCTACCATCAACATCTCACACTAATGTGGTTTGTTTGTTACAACTGATGAACCAATCTTGTTATATTATTGTCAGGCAAAATCTATAGTTTACATTAGGGTTCACTCTTGTTCTGTGAGTTTTCCCAAATGTATAACAACATGTATTTATCATTACAGTATTATATAGAATAGTCTCACTGCCATAAAATCTCAATGATCCACCTGTTGCTCTCCCATTCCCCTAAATTCCTGGAAATCATTGATCTTTTTATTGTCTCCATAGTTTTGCTTCTTCCACAATGTTATATAGTTGGAATCATATAGTATATAGCCATTACAGACAGGCTTATTTCACTTAGTAATAAGCATTTAAGTTTCCTCCATGTCTTTCATGGCTTGATAGCTCATTTCTTTTTAGTGCTGAACAATATGTCACTATCCGGACATACCACAGTGTAATTTTTTTAATTAACTATTTGGTTCCATCTTTTGGCAATTAGGAATAAAGCTGCTATAAACATCTATGTGGAGGTTTTGTTATGAACTGAAATTTTTAGCTCATTGGTTTTTACCCATTTTTAAAATTACACTGTTTGTCTTCTTTTTTACTCAGTTTTGCTCAGAAAGAAATTTAACTTGACTAGAAAACTTCCCTTTCTCTTTAACTTTGGTAAGAGAACAGTGATTACTAAAATAAATTTTAATTAGTAAATGAAACTTTTAAGAAATTTTTCTAAAATATCGTCAAATTATTTCTAATTACAACTAGCAAATTAATGACAGCTAGGCATACAAGTATTAATAATAATATACTTTACTTACATACCTAGGATTTTTTCAGTACCAGGATCCTTTCAGACATTGGTGAAATGTGACAAATCTTTCTATACCGTACAGCCTGAAGTGTAATTTCTACTTACCAGACTTGCAAACTCAAACTCAATATAGAATTTTAAAAATGTAAAAGCTCACACTCTCCACTGGGCACAGTGGCTCACAGCTGTAAGCCGGCATTGGGAGGCCGAGGCAGGAGGATTGGTTGAGCCCAGGAGTTTGAGACCAGCTTGGAAAATATAGGAAGAACTCATCTCTAGCAAAAATAAAATAAAATAAAAAAATATTAAATTAGCCAGATGTGGTTGTGCATGCCTGAAATCCCAGCTACTTGGGAGGCTAAGGCAAGAGGATCCCTTGAGCCCTGGAGTTCAAGCCAGCAGTGAGCTGTGTTTGTGCCACTGTATTCCTGCCTGGGTGAGAGTGAGACTCTGTCTCAAAGAAAAAAAAAAAAAAAGAAAACCATAAATAAATAAAAAGCTCATGATCTTTTCCTAATACAATTATTGTTGCATCATGGGAATCCACCAAACAAAATGGAGATTTAGCATGGGAGCAGGTTTCTGGAGGACCTCAGTTACACCAGTTGATACCCTTTTAAATGCTGGATTGTTGGGATATTATTTATTTCTGTGTACATAATGTTATAAATTATGTGTAATATTACAAATGTATAATAAATATGTCTACATAAGAAACTATCCCTAAACCCAGAGGCTTAAAACAATAACCATCTAGTTAGCTCATAAATCTGAGAATCAGAAATTTATGTCAGGTTCAACTGGTTCTCCTGATCTTAGCTGGGCTTACTCCTGTATCTTTGGTCAGCTGCCAGTTTAGTCTGCCTCCTGGTCTGAGGCAGCCTCAGTTGGGATGGCTCATCTCTGTTCCACTTGGTTTTTCATGCCTCAGCAGGGTATCATGGGCTTATTCTTACAACTGTGGAGAATGTTTTCGAGAGAGAGCACAAGGCTTGTTTAGGCTTAGGCTTATTATTTGAATAAACTAATATATATGCATTCTATTCACCAAGTCATGTCTCAAGGTCAGCCCAAATTCAGGGGCTGAACAAAGACACTGCCTCTTGATAGAAAAAAACCACAAGTCATGCAAAGGGATGTGGAGATAGAGAAGGAAGTGATGTGATCACTTTTACAAACTGTAATGGGGAGATTGGTGAGGGAAGGAACCAGAAGAGATCTGGGCCAGCCAAGGTTCTGAGAGGGCATTAGGGGAACTGGAGGCAGTGACAATGATCCAATTTCTATGAAACTATTTCAGTATTTTAACATGCAGCTATATGAGTATGCACAGACCAAATCCAAACCCTGGGAACAACATTACAATTTTATATTTTAAAACACAGAAAGGGGTGGCTGGCAAGATGGCCGAATAGAAACAGCTCTGGTCTGCAACTCCCAGCAAGATCAACGGAGAAGGCGGGTGATTTCTGCACTTCCAACTGAGGTACCCAGCTCATCTCACTGGTTAGACAGTGGGTGCAGCCCACGGAGGGCGAGCCAAGCAGGGTGGGGCATTGTCTCACCGCAGAAGCTTAAGGGGTTGGGGAACTCCCTCCTCTAGCCAAGGGAAGCCATGAGGGACTGCGCTGTGAGGAACTGTGCACTCTGGCTTTCCCCACAGTCTGCAAAACCCGCAGACCAGGAGATTCCCTTGGAATCTCCACCAGGGCCCTGGGTTTCAAGCACCAAACTAGGCAGCCATTTGGGCAGACATGGAACTAAGTGCAGGAGTTTTTTTTCATACCACAGTGACACCTGGAACACCAGCGAGACAGAACCATTCACTCCCCTGGAAAGGGGGCTGAAGCCAGGGAGCCAAGTGGTCTAGCTCAGCGGATCCCACCCCCATGGAGTCCAGCAATCTAAGATCCACTGGCTTGAAATTCTCCCTGCTAGCACAGCAGTCTGAAGTCGACCTGGGATGCTTGAGCTCGGTGGGGGGAGGGGTGTCACCATTACTGAGGCTTGAATAGGGGGTTTTCCCCTCACAGTGTAAACAAAGCCACCACTGGGAAGTTCAAACTGGGCGGAGCCCACTGCAGCCAGCAAAGTCACTGTAGTCAGACTGCCTGCCTAGATTCCTCCTCTTTGGGCAGGGCATCTCTGAAAAAAAGGCAGCAGCCCCAGTCGGGGGCTTATAGATAAAACTCCCATCTCCATGTGACAGACCACCTGGAGGAAGGGGTGGCTGTGAGCGCAGCTTCAGTGGACTTAAACGTTATTGCCTGCCAGCTCTGAAGAGAGCAGAGGATCTCCCAGCACAGCACTTGAGCTTTGCTAAGGGACAGACTACTTCAAGTGGGTCCTGACCCCCATGCCTCCTGACTGGGAGATACCTCCCCAAATAACAGTTCCCCAAGGCTGCTGCCATGGGCTGCAATCAGTACCCATTTCCCCTTCTGGATCTAGGGGACAATTTCTTCATTCCAAAAGGGCAGAGCTCTGGCAGTAGTGTCCTTCAGACTCACAGGTGGGTAGCTGATCTTCAGTGAGATCTGCATACTTGCAGTCCTTACCGATACTGCTGTAGAAGGGACGCTCTGGCTCCTCCGGAGGTGGTAGGGCAGCATAGGAGCACCTCCAGATCTTTACCTGAGCCTCACCGTGCTTGGCAGCAGTTTGTGCTTTATTGTGTTGATCAGACCACCATAGTGCAGGTCACCGAGGTGCCAAGTCCTCACTACAAGCAGCCACCTCTGGCCCATGGCATCCAGCACTGCCCAGAGGGTCCAGGTCACTTTCTTCTGCACTGAGGTAAAGAAGATATCGAACTCATAGCCAACATCTCACAGCACCTTGCCACCATGCTATGCCTGCTCATGGCTTGCCAGCTCAAGGTTGGCATGTTACCAGCCACAGAAGAGGGGTTCCAGATGCTCTCATCCTGCCGGGTCAACACCAGCTTATACACGGCCTTGGCGGTAGGGTGGGGATATGGCACTGACTAGGACTCACAGAGATTCCAGAGCCCTCTGTTCCCTTTAAACAACACAAAACATCTCCTCTCAGATCAAAGAAGCTTCTTTTGTCTTGTAACAATGTTGAAGTTTTGCTTCTAAAATATAATTCTCACAGTAACTAATTTAGTAACAGGATCCTTGCAGATTCCTGCTGAAATGTGACCAGTCTTCCTTTCAGACTCTATAGCCTGAAGTATAATTTCTACTTACTGGCCTTTGTAGACTTAATACAGATTTTTTAAAATGTCAAAGCTCACATTCTGCTGCTACTGAAAGTATTTCTGAAGTAACCTCACTTTCATAGCTCCCCTGTTGTAGGGTTCTCTGTCAATCATAATGCTACATCTTTGTACAGACAAAGGGAGAGCTGGGCTGGAATATGTCAATAATTATTTGCTAACAGGGGCCCATCAACATGTTTCCCCTTTAGTCACTGAACCATAATTATTCACAGGAATAAACCCTTGAAAGTGGAGAAATCATGACTTTTTAATCTTTGAGTCTTAATTCCTCCTGGTCTTTCTTCAGCATTTCCCACTCAGTAAAATGCTGTGCATATGGTATTAGCTAAACAATAGTGGAAAGACTGTTCCTATATATTTTAATGACCAGTATAAAAACCTGGCTCACTTGCACAATGAAACACAATTATTATATTTACTTTTCTTCCTCTGGTCCTCAATTGGAAATCAACAGGTCAAGATAATCTTATGAGGCTAGCTGCTGAGGCTAAGAGCCAAAGACTGTTTGTGCACTTTGAATCTTTCACCCTTTACATTCAACTGGTAGACCAATGGTGACTATTAGCTCAGGGCCAGAGAAGCAGGATCTGAAATATACTGAATTTTTTTTTTTTTTTTTTTTAGACAATCTCACTCTGTCACTAGTCTGGAGTGTAGTGGCATGATCTCAGCCCACTGGAATCCCCACCTCCCAGGTTCAACCAATTCTCCTGCCTCACCCTCCCAAGTAGCTGGGACTACAGGCACTTGCCGCCATGTCCAGCTAATTTTTGTATTTTTAGTAGATACAGGGTTTCACCATGTTGGCCAGGAAGGTCTCAATCTCTTGACCTCGTGATCTGCCCACCTTGGCCTCCCAAAATGCCTGCTGGAATTACAGGTGTGAGCCACTGCTCTCGGCCTCAAAATGGTTTAAAATCAATTAGGCTGCAGGCAACACACACACATACCTGCCCTCATGTAAACAGCAAAAGCAATGCAAAGTATAAAGAATATGGTCTACCACATGAGCATTGCATAAGAGTCTCACTGGACAATGACATCTCCCATGATAATTATAGGAAGATAGGTGAAAATGTCACCGGGTTGATTGCAGTTTTTAACCTCTTTCAAGGCTGCAATTCAGCCATGGTTGCACAATGCTGCTAATAATTGTTCTCAAAGGAAAGGTACAGGGTCAGTGAAACTCTAGTGGAAAAGAATCAAAGGGGACAACTCGCACTGGTCCACTCCCATGGGTGGTCTTATCTTCCAAGATGTGGCTGACTAGGGAGAGCCCTTGGAGGTCTGCAGCCCTGTGTTCAAGAGTCTGAGATTCTCATAAGTCAAGGAGTCTGAGTGACATTTCTAGTTTCTTAATTTTTCACCAGGTGGAAATAACAACTAGGAAATTCTGCTCTCGTTAAGAATTCTGAGGTCATTTTCATGTTTTAGTCACAGGACTTTAGGATAATAATAAAGGAACCTGGAGTAGAGGGAGTGGATGCAGGTTATCACATTGTCACAAAAATTCTGGTGAAAAGTAGCTTAGTTCCTATTGTTCAAATGGATACACTGTTACTGAGTATCCATTGTGTGTTCAAGATTATGCTAGTGCATTATCTTATTTAGTAGTTGCTAGAGTCTGCGGAAGTTAGTACTATTGTCTCCGTCTAAATAAGAGAAAACCAAGCTCAGATTGACTAAGTAACTTATTTTGACCACATAGCTGAGAAGTAGCAGGGTGACGATATCACCAAGGTTTGCTTTTTCTAGATCCACTCACTGTCCACCACCCCTCACTGTTTACTGCAGGACAGTCCAAGGGTACGAGTGTATGGCTCTGAATGAATCCCACCCCATAAACATATCTTCTTTGTATTTTCCACTTACCAAAACCTAGGCTCAAAAAATCATCAAAGCAACTGGAATTCTCACCCATTGCTGTTGGGAATACAAAACAGTATAGCCACTTTGGAAGACAGTTTGGTAGTTTCCTAAAAAACTGAACATACCATATGATCCAGCAGTTGCACTTTTTGGTATCTATCCAAATGAGTTGAAAACTTATGTCCATACAAAAACTTGCATATGGATGTTTATAGTAGCTTTATTCATAATTGCCAAAATAAGGAAGTAACCAAAATATCCTCCAATAGGTGAATAGATAAACTGTAGTAATCCAGACAGTGGAATATTATTCAGCAATAAAAAGAGATGAGTTATCAAGCCACAAAGACATGGGAGAAGCTTAAATGAATATTGCTAAGTGAAAGAAGCCAATCTGAAAAGGCTACATAGTATGTGATTCTAACCATATGACATTCTGGGAAAAACAAAACTCTAGATACAGTAAAACGATAAGTAGTTGCCAGGGGTTTGGTATATACATGTGTGTGTTGGGGGACATAAACAGGTAGAGCTCTGGGGATCTGAAGCAGTGAAACTATTCTGTTTGATACTGTGATGGTGGATACATGATATTACATGTTGTCAAAACCCATAGAATGTACCCCACCAAAAGTGAAAACAGCATAAAATATGGACTTAATAATAATGCATCAATACAGGCTTATCAAATGCAACAAATATACCTCACTAATGCAAGATGTCAGTAATAGGGGAAGCTGGGAGGAGCAGACTGGTGGGTTGGGGTGGAGTATATGGGAACTCTGTACTTTCCACTCAATTTTTCATAAATCGAAAACTGCTAAATAAAAAGTTAAAAAGCATTCTCAAACTACCAATATTTCTTAAAGGCCTCCTATATCGGAATCTGTTGTTGCTGCCAGACACTCCTGATTATGTCACTGTGCCCAAGGACTTAGCATGTCATTGAGAAGATAATGTACACCCATCAAACTGTTAAGTAACAACCCAAAGATTCACATAGTTAAGGACACAGATGAATGGCAGAGAGGTAAAATGCTGTAATCTCTCAAAGAAGAAAAAAATCAGCATAGGTTAAAGAAGGTGAATAGTAATTCTCCACCTAACACTGACTTTGGAAAGATGGGGGCATTAAAGATATACCTGGTTGTAGATGATGATGATGAGAAAAAGAAGGCTTGCTGTAAGTGATAGAAGAAAACTCCAGCAGTGGAGATTCCTAATATCTGAGGCAGAGGGGATTTCAAGAGGATTGAAGCTCTAATTATAAAGTTTCCTGGAAGTCGTGGTATTTTGGAAATGAGTGTCTTCCCTTCTCTTTCTGAAGCTGCTCCTCTCATTGTAGCTTGGGCAAAGCCTCCAGATTAAAAAAAAAATAAAAACTGAAACCTTAATAGTCATTGCTTACAGGAATGCCAGCTAAGACAGATGTTGTATGTTGGAGTTAAGGGTGAGTGAGCTGAAGGAAGCATGTATTTGCATGCTGGTTGTGCCACTCAAAATACTTCACTTGCATGAAAATCCGCAAAAGCTATAGTTTAGAGAGAGAGAGAGAGAGAGAGAGAGAGACTGAGTACACACGTGCGTGAGACTCCAAGGCAAACTGTTTATCTGCTCTCTCCAACAAAAAGCAATCACAAACAAGTTCTTTTTAATATGTACTAGTCTAGACGAGGTTTTGCAATGTCACAGGTCCCTAATTGCGGTAATAACTGCCTGAGAACAATTAAGCAGACACCACCAAACATTTCTATAGGGTGAATCCATTGTCCTATTAATAAACAGCCATGAGGTTACCTCTATCTGGAAAAACCTCTTTGGCTGGTTTTATCCTACATAAGGCTCAAGCCGGGTTTGTTCCCACACATTCTGGGTGCGTGAAGCAGCTGTGTCTGCCTGAGCCAGAAATGGTCCCCCTTGTCTCTGAAAGCCCACAGAGGCAGGTTTTGCAGCTGGCGGCTGCTATGACTGTGTTCCTGTTACTAATTAAAGGCAGTACTGTGAATTCAGTGTGAGAGACAATAAGCACCCATCAATTCTAAACAGATGACCTGGATTTGCCTTCTGGAAATCCTCTTTCCTCCAGCTTGGCTACTTGCAAATTGGCTCCCTAAATATCTTTTCTCAAGGGAAGCAATTTCTTTTTAATCTTTAGATCAAAGCCAAATCTGAGAGATGTCATTTTTTTAAATCACTAATTTCATATCCCAAACTATCACTTCATCCATAACAACCTACTATAGCTCTCCAGCTGCTGCCTGTATTCCTTTTTTACTTCTCTTAGTTTGCCATGATGGATTCATTTTTTCGGAGGGCTTCCTTTAAGCCACGTCCTTAGGTCCTCTCTCACCTCTCTTTTTATATCCACACCATGGCACCTTAGGATGGTAAAGCTAGCTGTCAGTCAAAGCATTCCCTACTCCCAGTGTGGCTGAGTCAACTCAGCCAAGAGAGGAAGCTTGAAGGAGGCTGTTAAAATCTATTCATAGATGAAGAGATGTTCCAGCCACAGCAAGAGATTGCCAATGACGCATGCATGCACCAGCAGTGACATAGGAAGAAAATGAGGAGGAGGCTGATGAGGAGGAGGGAGAACAGAGCAGGGGCAAACATAGGATCTCAAAGCCACAGCTGATATCAGCCACATCACTCTTTGCTATGGGCAGAATTACAAGGACTCATTTTGAACGCAGCACTAGCGCTAGCTGCGCTGACACAGATTCCATGTCCTCTGTCTGAATTATCATGTGGTGTGCAGGGCCCTGTATATATGTGCAAACACTGTGGGAGTCCTCAGCTTTGTGACATATACAAGCTCTACAAGGAGCAAATGAGGGCCCCTGGAAGTGTGTGGAGAAGAAAGGAAAGGCTAAGATGTGGAAGATGGAGAGGGGAAGATGACGGACAGTTCTTCATTCATTCAATTTGAATATATTAAGTACCAGGTTCTGTTCTAGATCTGAAGAGACAAATAAAACAGTCTGGATCCCAAAAGAGATTATAGAATATTAAACTTTGGAGAGTTGTTGAAGGATTAAAAACAAAATCTCCCAATATGTTATAGCTGTTAAGTGCAAAAAAGATTGCCATGGAAACTTTAGTTCATTTTGCTAGTTCAGACAAACTTATCCTAATGAATATGCATGAAAATAGTTCATGAAGCTCACAGAAATTTACATTCTTTATTATTCCATCTATTGTCAACCATTTATTGAGAACCTACTACTGCCAGAAATTATGTTAGCTATTGCTGGGCAGTGGATATCAAGGATCTTTTGCTGTATTGTCAGAATCTCTAAGTGCATTAGAAGCAGCTCCATAAGGATGTGGAGAACTACGTGAGCTGAGTAGATGACTTTGCTATGCAGAAAAGTAGTGTTTTCTCAAAAGTGAAAGATAATGAATTTCCTTTACTGAGACCCTATAAGTCATGCCAGGGAAGTCTCAAGGATAATGGAAGGAAATGTAGCAGAAAGACCACTGACCTTAATTGGGTTGGGTTTTAGTTGTAGTTCTGTCATGATTAAAATCCATTTAAGAACTAGTTCTTCTCATCAGGAAATTAGGTTTGATAACCTCTACTATCTCTTCCAAATTTGAAAGTTATAGTTTTGCAGTATGTTAGGGTTCTTAATTCCCAAATTTAAAAAAAAGCTTTCATTCACTAGTGCAGGTAATGGAATAGCCACATGACACTTTAAATTTTTTTTTAATTTTTCTATTTTTCCATAGGTTATTGAGGTGCGGGTGGTGTTTGGTTACATGAGTAAGCTCTTTATTGGTGATTTGTGAGATTTTGGTGCACCTACCACCTGAGCAGTGTACACTGCACCATATTTGTAGTATTTTATCCCTCGCCCTCCTCCCACAATTCTCCCCAAATTCCCAAAGTCCATTATATCATTTTAATGCCTTTGCATCCTCATATCTTAGCTCCCACATATCAATGAGAATATATGTTGTTTGGGTTTTCATTCCTGAGTTACTTCACTTAGAATAATCGTCTCCAATCTTATCCAGGTCACTGCAAATGCTATTAATTCATTCATTTTATTACTGAGAAACTGCAATATGTATATATAAATCTCACAGTTTCTTTATCCAGTCATTGATTGATGGGCATTTGGGTTGGTTCCACAATTTTGCGATTGCAAATTGTGCTGCTATAAACATGCGTGTACAGGTATCCTTTTCATATGACTTCTTTTCTTCTGGGTAGATACCCAGTAGTGGGATTGCTGGATCAAATGGTAGTTCTACTTTTAGTTCTTCAAGGAATCTCTACACTGTTTTCCATAGTGGCTGTACTAGTTTACATTCCCACCAGCAGTATAGAAGTGTTCCTGATCACCACATCCATGGCAACAGCTAGTTTTTGATTTTTTGATGATAGCCATTCTTGTAGGAGTAAAGTGGTATCACATTGAGGTTTTGATTTGCATTTCCCTGATCATTAGTGACATTGAGCATTTTTTCATATGTTTGTTGGCCATTTGTATATCTTCTTTTGAGAATTGTCTATTCATATTCTTAGCCCACTTTTTGATGGGATTGTTTGCCTTTTTCTTACTGATTTGTTTGAGTTCATTATAGATTCTGAATATTAGTCCTTTGTCAGATGTATAGATTGTGAAGATTTTCTCCCATTCTGTGGGTTGTCTGTTTACTCTGCTGATGGTACCTTTTGCCATGCAAAAGCTCTTTAGTTTAACTAAGTCCCAGCCATTTATCTTTGTTTTTATTGCATTTGCTGTTGGGTTCTTGGTCATGAAATCCTTTCCTAAGCCAATGTCTAGAAGGGTTATCCCAATGCTATCTTCTAGATTTTTATAGTTTTAGGTCTTAGATTTAAGTGCTTAATCCATCTTGAGTTGATTTTTGTATAAGGTGAGAGGTGTGGATCCAGTTTCATTCTCCTACATGAATGGAGATAAGTGGCTAGCCAATTATCCCAGCACCATTTGTTGAAAAGGGTGGGGTGTCCTTTTCCCACTTTATGTTTTTGTTTGCTTTGTCAAAGATCAGTTGGCTGTAAGTATTTGGGTTTATTTCTGGGTTCTCTATTCTGTTTCATTGGTCTACATGCCTATTTTTATATCAGTACCATGCTGTTTTGGTGACTATGGCCTTATAATATAGTTTGAAATCAGGTAGTATGATGCCTCCAGATTTGTTCTTTTGCTTAGTCTTGCTTTGGCTATGCGGGCTCTTTTTTGGTTCCATATAATTTTAGAAATTNTTTTTTTGCTAATTCTGTGGAGAATGATGATGGTATTTTGGTGGGATTGCATTGAATCTGCAGATTGCTTTTGGCAGTATGGCCATTTTCGCAATATTGATTCTACCCATCCATGAGCATGGGATGTGTTTCCATTTGTTTGTGTCGTCTATGATTTCTTTCAGCAGTGTTTTGTAGTTTGCCTGTAGAGGTCTTTCGACTCCTTGGGTAGGTATATTCCTTTTGTTTTTTTGCAGCTAATGTAAAAAGGGTTGAGTTCTTTGATTCTTCTCTTACTCACTGTTGGTATATAAAAGAGCTACTGACTTGTGTACATTCATCTTGTATCTGGAAACTTTGCTGAATTCTCTTACCAGTTCTAGGAGCTTTCTGGAGGAGTCTTTAGGGTTTTTGAGGTAACCGAATTTCGAGGTAACAAATTTTGATTTGCATTTACCTGATCATTAGTGACACTGAGCATTTTTTCATATGATGTGTCATATCATCAGCAAACAGTGACAGTTTCACTTCCTGTTTACCGATCTAGATGCTCTTTATTTCTTTCTTTTCTCTGATTGCTCTGGCTAGGACTTCCAGTACTACGTTGAAGAGGAGTGGTGAGAGTGGGCATCCTTGTCTTGTTCCAGTTCTCAGAGTGAATGCTTTCAACTTTTCCCCATTCAGTATTATGTTGGCTCTGGGTTTGTCATAGATGTCTTTTGTTACATTGAGCTATGATGCTTGTATGCCGATTTTGCTGAGAGTTTTAATCATAAGGGGTTGCTGGATTTTGCTGAATGCTTTTCTTCACCTATTGAGATGATCACATAATTTCTGTTTTAATTCTGTTTATGTAGTGTATCACATTTATTGACTTACGTATGTTAAACCATCCCTACATCTCTGGTATAAAACCCACTTGATCATGGTGGATTATCTTTTGATATGTTGTTGGATTCAGTTAGCCAGTATTCTGTTGAGCATTTTAGCGTCTATGTTCATCAGGGATATCAGTCTGTAGTTTTCTTTTTTGGTTATGTCCTTTCCTGGTTTTAGTATTAGGGTGATGCTGGCTTCATAGAATGAATTAGGGAGGATTCCCTCTTCCTCTATCTTGTGGAATAGTGTAAAAGGATTGGTACAAATTCTTCTTTGAATGTCTGGTAGATTTCTGCTGTGAATCCATCTAGTCCCGGACTTTTTTTGTTGCTGATAATTTTAAATTACCATTTCAATCTCGCTGCTTGTTATTGGTCTATCTGGGGTATCTAATTCTTCCTGATTTAAGCTAGGAGGGTGGTATGCTGGCTGCCTATACTGTAGCCCCATCTCAGTCCGGACTCTCCACCTACTCCCCACACCTCATTTCCTAATATGTCTAGGTTCCATAGAGGAAACATCTCTTTCTCTTAGCTCATGTTCATGCTTAGAGAAGAAATAGAATGTGGAATAGTGGGGAAAGTTCTAGAAGGACTCTATCCTTCTTACTTTCTCTGTGGTTTTGAAAAGTCAGTTTACTTCCATGAACCTCAGTTTCTTCATCTGTATTGGGAGGGGATTTGACAAGATGAGGGTTCAGTAGATTAAAAGTCAAAGTCAGCCTGGTGCCTGCTTTAGTAACCCCGCAAGGTAAGAATGACTCTCACATTTTAAATAGTTGAAAAAAATAAAAGATTAATATTTCATGACATAGGAAAACTGTATAAAATTCAAATTTCAGTGTCCCTTAATAAAGTATTACGAAGACACAACCATACTTATTTATATATCATCCATGGTTGTTTTGTTTTAATTTTATTAAAATTNGTCTTTAGGGTTTTTGAGGTAACCGAATTTCGAGGTAACAAATTTTGATTTGCATTTACCTGATCATTAGTGACATTGAGCATTTTTTCATATGATGTGTCATATCATCAGCAAACAGTGACAGTTTCACTTCCTGTTTACCGATCTAGATGCTCTTTATTTCTTTCTTTTCTCTGATTGCTCTGGCTAGGACTTCCAGTACTACGTTGAAGAGGAGTGGTGAGAGTGGGCATCCTTGTCTTGTTCCAGTTCTCAGAGTGAATGCTTTCAACTTTTCCCCATTCAGTATTATGTTGGCTCTGGGTTTGTCATAGATGTCTTTTGTTACATTGAGCTATGATGCTTGTATGCCGATTTTGCTGAGAGTTTTAATCATAAGGGGTTGCTGGATTTTGCTGAATGCTTTTTCTTCACCTATTGAGATGATCACATAATTTCTGTTTTTAATTCTGTTTATGTAGTGTATCACATTTATTGACTTACGTATGTTAAACCATCCCTACATCTCTGGTATAAAACCCACTTGATCATGGTGGATTATCTTTTTGATATGTTGTTGGATTCAGTTAGCCAGTATTCTGTTGAGCATTTTAGCGTCTATGTTCATCAGGGATATCAGTCTGTAGTTTTCTTTTTTGGTTATGTCCTTTCCTGGTTTTAGTATTAGGGTGATGCTGGCTTCATAGAATGAATTAGGGAGGATTCCCTCTTCCTCTATCTTGTGGAATAGTGTAAAAAGGATTGGTACAAATTCTTCTTTGAATGTCTGGTAGATTTCTGCTGTGAATCCATCTAGTCCCGGACTTTTTTTGTTGCTGATAATTTTTAAATTACCATTTCAATCTCGCTGCTTGTTATTGGTCTATCTGGGGTATCTAATTCTTCCTGATTTAAGCTAGGAGGGTGGTATGCTGGCTGCCTATACTGTAGCCCCCATCTCAGTCCGGACTCTCCACCTACTCCCCACACCTCATTTCCTAATATGTCTAGGTTCCATAGAGGAAACATCTCTTTCTCTTAGCTCATGTTCATGCTTAGAGAAGAAATAGAATGTGGAATAGTGGGGAAAGTTCTAGAAGGACTCTATCCTTCTTACTTTCTCTGTGGTTTTGAAAAAGTCAGTTTACTTCCATGAACCTCAGTTTCTTCATCTGTATTGGGAGGGGATTTGACAAGATGAGGGTTCAGTAGATTAAAAAGTCAAAGTCAGCCTGGTGCCTGCTTTAGTAACCCCGCAAGGTAAGAATGACTCTCACATTTTTAAATAGTTGAAAAAAATAAAAAGATTAATATTTCATGACATAGGAAAACTGTATAAAATTCAAATTTCAGTGTCCCTTAATAAAGTATTACGAAGACACAACCATACTTATTTATATATCATCCATGGTTGTTTTGTTTTAATTTTATTAAAATTAAAATTATCTGGATTTTAATTTTATTTTAAATAAATTGTATAAATCTTTAATAAATAAATTTTTAAATAAATTTTAATAATATAAAATTATTATTTTAAATAACTACCAACTAAAACACTACAAATGTTTTAATGTTTGCATATCATTTCTGCAGGTAGGCATATTCAACCTTGAGCAGTGGAAGATACCAAGTGATACAGTTTGGATGACCCAGAAGGGCACTCTCCATTTTGTATCCCCCCTTAGCCCTCCACTACTCGTCATGATCAAGAAGTTGGCATTTGGAGTTACGGAATTGTCTCCAGTAGCCCCTATCAGAAAGAGATTCTCTTGCTGGAGAAAGTAAGTACCCTACCAATGGTGTATCTTGAGGCATTGCTCACTGAATCTCCATCTGCTCCCCAACATCTCAGCCCTGGCCCCTGAGCAGGGTGATGTGAGCAGTTCTAGTCAATTAAAAGTTCAACTGCAAATCTCCAGTTCTTTCTCCCCCTGCCTTTGCTAGGTCTGCAGACACTTGCTGGAGGAAAGTGTTGTAAGATGATGGAGCCCCAGGTCATCTGCACACTTTCAGTGATTCCCTCCACCCCTCATCCAGTACAGGTACAGAATATGTGTTGGAAACACATACACCGTGAACAAGATATAAATCCTCCAGATTTGAAGATTATTTGCCACAAATGCCTAGTCTATCTTGACAAATACAGTGTGCATAAACATTGCTTGGAGAGTTTGTTCAAATGCATTTCTCAGTTTCCACATTAGCTAAATTAGACTTTCAGGTGCAAGGGAAAAGGCATCACATTAAAAAAAAAAAAATCACTCAGTAAATTTGATGCACACCAGTGATTAAAAACCACAGTGGATAGCCATTTGCATTCCTTGATCATATTGACATATTACCACGGTCTTTGAAATCTTTTCACACATAGCACTCAGAAAATGATTTTCGTTATATGACTTACCGGGTCCAGTCGACCAAGCCATGTGTGCCTAGAAGCTGAATGGGATGGAGATGTAGGAAAGAGTGGCTTTCATGTCCCAGGCCCTGCCTGTCCCTAAAGCTGAGAGATGACCATTTCAGATCACCCTTCATGTTTGTAATGCTGTGCAGAGGCACGTGTGTTGAAAAGCTCTGATGTCAGCCTGGCGGTCTAGCTAGAGAAGGATGCAGAGGACGTGGGACATGGGAAAATGCAACGAGTATCACCCAGGGAGGGCTCTGGGAGACAGCAGTCTGGAGGCCAAAGTGGTGGATTCTGCCACGTGAGAGAACTGCATCAAGTCCTAGAGAGTTGGATGAGGAGTTAGATGAAAACAAAGTAGGCTGGGCAGAGTCTAGGGGTTAGTAAGAACAATTCTAAAGGGTTTGTGAAACTTATAATCCTGCTTAATTCTTGCCCCAGCTACAGGCTCATTATAAATGAGAATTCAATGCCAGAGAGCTGAAAGGCTTCTTTACCCAACCTGCAAACACCTATTCTGTGCCAGGAACCGTGTTTAGAAACAAAGCAGGATGTATATGCAGGGCCGGGACATATTCCCAGATGCCTCCTCCTGTTGTGTGGGGTTTTCTGCAAGCCTTATCTTGGCCCAAGGGCCAGCTTTTGATCAAGGGCTACTTCCTTCTTCCCCATATCACATCACATTATCTGCTTTTCCAAGCCTTAGTTGGGCAAATTCACCTAAAGCAGTAGGACCTAGGGGACAGCCCCATGAGTCACCTCCTCCCCTGCAGTTCACACAGATTCCAGGAGGGCTTTTTATCTGTCTCCCAGAAACCGCTGAACACAAAGCACCTGAGTGTATGAAAAATATTATGTTTGGGTACATCTGTGCCCTTCTAGGCAAGGCACAGATTTGGAATACTTTATGCTAGGAGATGTTCTGGTCTAAGAAATGATATGTTAGTGCATCGGTAATAAAACACAGCATCTGTCTGCACTGAAGACCTCTTGTAAACCTTAATTATTATCATTAAACACAAGTGTAAGTGCTCTGGAATTTCATACCAGGGCAGGGCTCTGTGAAGTAGCACTTGAGTTTCCCCAAAGGGCTGGCTGAGAGCAGGGAGCAGGCCCACAGAGATTTGGACATAACCACAACCACTCCTTTGAGTGGAATTATTTGGAATTATTTTAGTGGCAACTGGTTGGGTGTTGAAACGATGTAAATGCTGTGGTTGGAGGCATTGGTATTCTCCTGGCTACTTTGTTGCAGCTAGATGACTGGCTGACCCACGTTACCATAGTTATCTTTCCAAAACCAGTGAAGGGAATTCCCAAAATGTTCCTACCCTACTGAGCATCCTCACAGGCATAGAATAAAACCTTTTGAAACAGATTCCTCAACTTGCTGTGCAAATGCTTCACTCATGCAATGAACCAAAGCTGGGGCAACTTACATTGCATATAGCATCTTTCTGCTTCAAGTTCATATTTGTGTCAAATTCAGTGCTACTATGGGGGTCCTGCAGTATAGCTAAGTCTGTCTTAGGTGCTGTGGGCGTTTCAGAAAAATTATAAGGGAGTCCCATTGTGGAGGAGCTTATAATCTGAGAATAAAGCAAGTATCGTCTGAAGCAGCAAACTCATGTCAGACGATTTTGGGTTCAAATAGTATGTATTTATCCACTTTCTGGCTTCTGAACTTGGGCCCCAGATTTTATCTTCTGCGTCTACATTTCATCCTCTGCAAGTTAAAGATAATGATAACTACCCTGAGAGGCATTTATGAGAATTAAGTCGGATAATCCTTATCAGGCACTGAGTGCAGAAACTGATCTATCGTGAGGGCTCAGTAAATGAGAGCTATGATGGTGACAATGATGATGAGACAATAGTAAGCAATAGAATGGAGTACCTAATTGAAAGCAAAATCATAAAATATGTACCATGCATCTGATAGGAGTTTGGAAAAGGGAGAACCTCTTGGGGTTAAAATACTAAAAAAGGTTTTATGATAAAAAGGGGCCTGTGTTGAGCCTGAAAGGATACATAGAATTCCAATGTGGGAGGTTAAAAGAGTTGACATTCCAATTGGGCAAAATAACTACAGTTGGTGAAAACATTCAAAGTTGGCAGCAAGACCTGCTGTGATACTCCATTCAATGGATCTCATTTCAATGTATTACTTCATTGTGTGATTAATGAAATCCAAGGAGCTCCACAGGAGAGGCATCCACTGAAGACGCATCCAGGCTTAGTCTCCTAATGACCACTCCTAATTGTTTGGCTTCTATTATATTTCTAGAGGCAACACCCTCCAATATTGCTAGTAGTATGCTTTAAAATGGAAGATTGTGGATGGAATTAAATTTGCTAATCCACTGACCTTAAAATAGAGGAATTATACTGGATTACTTAGGTGGGCCCAAGAGCATTACAAGTGTTTTTCAGTGTGGAAGAGGGAGACAGAATAGGGAGAACAAGAGCAATGACAACCTGAGGAGACTGGCTGACTTTGAAGGTGGAGGAAAGGGGTCATGAGCCATAGGATGATCTCTAGAAGCTTGATAAGGCAAGGAAACTGATTCTCCCCCATAGCCTCCAGAAATTACTGACGACATCTTGATTTTAGCCTAGTGAGACTCCTGTTGGACAGCTGACCTTCAGAACTGTAAAATAATATGTCTGGGTTGGTTTAACCCACCAAATTTTGGTAATTTGTTATAGCAGTGATAGAAAACTTACACAACAGCAGAAGCTTTTGATGCAGATAGTCCAGATATTTATTATATGTTTATATCTCAGCTTTCAGGTTAAAATTTTCAAGAACTCTTTCTCATACAAAGAAGTTTTTTTGTCTCAAATCATACTAGTCTTGTTTAGTGTATAAAATAAGCGTCAGATGGCAATGGCATACTATCTTTTATTTGCTTTGAAGAAAATAAATCTCATCCTAGGATTCAACATTGAGGGTGGAAGAAAGAGGGAAGGAAGAGGGAAGGAAGAAAGAAACAAAAGTAAAGACCAGTTGTTTGTGAAAATGCCCCTCAATTTGGATCTTTCTGATGTTTTACAATGAGTCCTAATTGTATCACATTATGAGGTGTACAATATCAGATTGTTCCATTACTGGTGATGTTGGCTATGGTGGCGTCCTTCAAGCTTTAATATGATAAAGTTACTATCTTTAACTCTTTGTAATTGATAAGTAATTTATGAGACAGTAAAGATTTTCCTTTCTATTCATCCACTGATGATTCTTGCCTGAATCAGTTATTACTATATTGGTTGCAAAGTGGGGTTTTTTTTTAACTGTATCATTCTTTCTTCCTACATTATTAGTTGGCATTTTATGTAACACAGAGCTTTTCCATCTCTCCTACTTATTTACTCATTTATTTATTTTTATTTTTGACTAATCTATTCTTATTTTATACCAGTTACACCATATTGCTATGATTATTTGTTGGCCAGTGGGATAGAAAATCTATTGTAAATCTCAATCACCCAGTTTTGATATTGTGCGTATCAAGCACTTAAAGGGAGAATGGCCTACTTGTATTTGTTGCTATAGGGAAAATATTAAAATATCAAAGTAGCCAAGCATTTTCTTCTAAACACCTTTTATTATTTTCCCCCCAAATAAGGTAACTTTCAAAAGCAATTGCACAAGCAAAATATGCATCACAGTAGCCCCAGTCTCTGACCAGGTCTCAAATTTCTATAGGTACTTCTTCCTATTACCACCTCATCCTCCAGCTCTTATTCTTTAGAAAAGAGGTTCTAATATAAAATCCTTTAAACCCCTGGGTGAAGTTGGGCAGGAAAAAAGTACGTATTTATTTTTGTTGAACTCTAAGAACAAAATTAGCATTACTTCCATATATGAAGGTAGGCACCATGTCACATGGTTACTAGCAGTACATGTAACTTTCTCACCAAGAGAAATCACATATTTTTTTCATATCTCATTACAGTTATTGCAGATCTTTCAATACATTTCGCATTCACCCCTACTTCAAATGCAAGCAGTTATTATACCTGCCACAGATCTCGTTACTTAACACATTAATAGAAAAGGGCATATATCACTGTACTACATTAAAAAAAAAAATCTTGATGACTAAATTCCAATACAATTGGTTTCCTTAGGAATTCTATGTATATTATTTTATGCATTTATAAACATCATTCTGAGAAGAGTTCCAAAGCTTCTTCAGACTACAGAGGGATTCATGACACAAAAGGTTATGGAACACTCACATTAAGGCCTGTCACTAGCCTCTTTTATCCAAGGCTGTTATATCAGAAATGGGAATTCTTTCTCCTTGCCTTATGTTTTAGTAATACATAGTAAAGGATTTGGTGGCTTAAATCCACATTCACAAAGACTGACTACCAAGAGAAATTAAAAACAAAAAGTTTTCTATGATCAGGTTGCAGTGTCTACTATTAGTTGTTCATTATTTATTGTACATTTTAAGTCAAAACATGCTCATATTCTGTACCCTAAGCACGACTAGTCTAATGCGTGGTTCTTTTTTGTCAAGTGGAAAAAAATTATAGCCACGTTGTGTCAGGAAAGTCACAGCACATGGTTTAAAACCTAGTTTGTTTTCTCATTTAAGATTATATTCTTACATATAAAGTTTTAAGAAGCCCCCTTTACTCATTGTAAGTGATTTAGAATATGGGCTTTGGGTTTGACAGATAAAGATTTGAATTGTGATCTCACTACCTGCTCGTTCTGGAGAGCTGGAAAATTATTTTTTAATCTCTATTAACTTTAAGTTTTCTCATTTTTAAAATAATGATAATATGTCACAATATTGTTGGGTAAATTAAAGGAGAATATATATGTAAAACAACGAGCACACTACTTGACCCATATTTGATGACTATTTAGTGTATTCACGCAAAATTTGCATTCACTCTATGTAGACAAGCAACAAATTAGTCAAACGTCTCTGGAAGGGGCCTAACACTTTAAAGAATAATGACTAAATAGTATTGTGATATTATCCACCCAGTGTTCACATTTTTTTTTTTTAAATTCCTCCTGTGGGATTCAAGCCCTACTCACAGACTGAAATGTGAACATTTTGCTTCTGTTTCTGATGTGTTTCATCACTTTGAGTGATGAAGATTATTTATCCAGTCAATAGGAATAAAGTTGTCGATGTGTTTCTGCCTTACTACCTCACCACTCCTGTCACTTTGATAGACTGCTGAAAACTTCTTCTGAAATTATTTACTTGGTTTTAGGCAGATGAATAGATGCTGGCAGCATACTTATTTCCATTTCAAGTTCAGAGAAATTTTTGTTTCTACTTTGATCCTTTTTTGATTTCATAGATTCAGACAGCTTCTATGCCAACCTTTTCGCTGTACAGATGAAGGGGATAGGATCATGTTAAGCACAGCTTAATTAACTTTACATTTGGTGTCAGACATTATACTCAATTTAGTAAGACATAAAACCTGGTGGTCTGCTTTAAAAAAAGAAAAGCTCCTTTTAGATCTACCTTCCATGAAATAAGTACAAAGGAGTAATTTAAAGAGGCATCCCCAAGTAGCTGATGCCCATTAGTTTGATAGAAACAGTACCATCTGCCAGTAACGGGCATCAAAAGTCTTAATATTGGAGAAACCCAGAACAGTCTAGAACAGCTACAACTGCTCCAACTAAAAATAATAATAAAGGTCCAGGGGTAGTGGCTCACACCTGTAATCCCAACACTTTGGGAGGCTGAGGCAGGTGGATTGCTTGAGGCTTTGCCTGGCCAACATGGCAAAGCCTCATCTCTACTAAAAATACAAAAATTAGCTGCGTGTAGTGGCGTATGCCTATAATCCCAGCTACTTGGGAGGCTGAGGCAGGAGAATTGCTTGAACCTGGGAGGCAGAGGTTGCAGCGAGCTGAGATCACACCACTACACTCCAGCCTGAGCAACAGAGTAAGACTCCATCTAAAAATAAATAAATAAACAAATAATAATAATAACGAAGAACAGAATGTTCATCTGATCAATGAATGAAGAAAAAAAACTAAAGAAAGAAGAAAAGAAGAAAATAACTAAATAAATAAACCAAATAAAGAAGAAAAGAAGAAAATAATGAAATAAACAAGAAAAAACGAAATGTTCCTCCTACTTCACATTTTCTCCAAAGTAATTTTCCAATTGGTGTCAAGCCCTGCAGACAGTGTAGTATTAAATTTCTGCTCCAGGAAAATAACAGATGCTATCATCTTCTGATAAGTCCACAGTGACAAAACTAAACATACTGAGATTCTGGTTTTTTATAGGTTGGAGTAAAAAGTTGGAGCAGAAAGTAGAAAGTTTCTCACTAAAGTTTGAGAACCACTTTTACGATATGCAGGATGATGTGACAAGGGGCAATGAACCCTTCCTAGTGGATGAGGTAGGCTTTACGGACCAGTGTTTACTATTTAAAGTATATTTAAAATAGTGACTGATATTTCTTAATGAAAAGTGACAGTAATCCCTGTAATAAATACTGACATAGATAAATGAAAGAGGTTGTGGAATTATTTTAAGGGAGACAAATGCTTAAGACAAGGAGATGCGCAAGTCGAACCTTCAAGGTCCTTTTTGTTTTGAACACCTATGATTTAGTAAATAAATACCAGAGAAAAAGTGCAGCAGTTGTTATCAGCATTTTACTTAGGCTTTCTCCTGTCATCTGACACACTTTGTAAAAGCCAGAAAAAATATTATCTTGTAGTCATAGTAGCAAGAATAAACAAGTTTCTTGGGTGGTCATGTCATAGTCTTCATAAAGGTGTTGTATCACCACTGCACCATCTCTCAGCCACGTTTCCAAATTATTTCTATATGATTTATGGATGTCATGCGTGCATGCAATCCGAAGCAATGTGAGCTTTTTGCTATTGAAGTGTTTTCTTGGCAGAAGGGAGAAAGCCTCTGATAATGGCTTTCTAGACACCTATTCAGTGCCTGAATGAGCAGAAAAAAAATCAGGTTGAAGAGGTAAGACCAATGACTTCAAGTGGGGAAATTGAAAGGAGTTCAGCAGAGGGAGAAGGAGCTAAATCTAGGCAGCTGTGAAAGTCTGTAGGCTGCATATGATTCTTAGTAGACACGACCAGTGATTTTGAAGACTATGGGAGAGTGACCTATTGCAAGTGACCCTAGTAAATGATTTCTCATTTCTTTAATTCCCAATCTCTCCCAAAACTGAGTTCTGACTCTTAAAAACTAAGAAAATTCCTAATCATAGACAACACAAAAGGAGATACATTGAAGATAAAATATAGCTTTATGGCAAGTGCTGATAACAATAAATAGAAAAAGGCAAATAGAGAATGTCATGCTTTAGAGAAATCAGTTCCCCACTAAGCTCCTTTATTGATGTTTTCTATAAGTCTTCCTCACCATAATGGCATCATGCTAATAACAGGAGTCTTCATTTTACTCCATGCTGTAGAGCCCATGCTTGGAGGCAGACTGCTTGACTTTAATCCCAGCAATTCCAGTGTGAACTGGAATAAGTTGTTTAACTTCTCAAAACTTCAGTTTTCTGACATGTGAAATGAGAAACCTAAGGTACTATATATTTCACAAGCTAACCCCTTTGGACATGCTTAGCAGTGTTGTGTAATTTATAAACACGCTGTATATATTTACTGTCGTTATAAGGGCTGCTTCAGTGGTGATTATGCCATGCAAATGAACAGTAAAAATCAATAACTGTCACTAATCTTTTAGCATCTATTATGTTTCAGACAGTGAGCTAAGAATTTTACATGTATTGTTGTTACCCTCCCCAGAACTAAAGGCAGGATGGAGAAAAAGCTGTGCTGAGGTTCCATGTTCTGGGGAAAGTTAATGTCCAGCAATTCGTTAGTAAGATGGACACAATTAGTATCTAGTCAAACGAGGAAAACGTACCCATTTGAGAATGATGCAGCATCCTACAAAAGGAAAGCTACTGGAGATGAGATGTGACTCTTCCCACCAGGAACCTAGAATGGAACAGGAATATCAAAAAAAGGTACAGTTTTATTTGGAGTTTCAACAAACTACAGCACTTTTTCTCAATATAAAAGATCATGTTAAGGCATTTCAGATGAGAGGAAAGCCAATTCAGCAAACTGGACTTTGTCAGCATACCTTGGATTTCTAAAGAATTGCTAGACCAAACGTTAAAACTGTCAGTGATGATCAGTTTTCAAACATCTGGGTGGTCATAGAGGACAAGAAAACAATGACATGGAACTCAACTTAATTTCATTTTTCCCTGCTGGAGTCATCACGGCAATATTGAAGCTCTCAGTCAAATGCTGCCTGTAGAGTTAGCATGCTAGGTTGTGGGTCTTTCAGAAGCCCATTAGAATAGTGTTGACAATTTTTTTCTGTTGTTGTTATGATAAAAAGGGGGAAAAATAAGAAACATATTGTTTGACAAGATTTGGCCAGACAACCCATTAATTAGAGATTGTACTGGGGGGTAACACACTCCTTTATTAATGCAAATGTCACTGGTGATGTGTCGGTTTTCACATCTTATTGGTATTTCAATTAGATAAGATTTTAATATAATAGTAAGAACAGACAGAACTAGTTAAAAGGGAATGTTGACTGGGAAAGTTGAAATCTTCAGGTAATGCAGAACTGGGTTGAAGTCATCTGTGGGTTGTGAGGAGTTACAATATTATAGGTTTCAGAAATTGTAAAGAAAGAACATTATGGATGAAGAAAGTTTCCAAAAAAAAAAAGAGAGAGAGAGAGAGAGAGAGAGAAAGAATGAAAAAACAAAAAAATAGAAGAAGCTGAAAAGAGCCAAAGATAAATTTGCCAACTTTCAAATTCCACGTGACTGTAATGCCAGTAAACAGAAAATTCCCTTGCAAAACTATCTTGCTACTTAGGGCAAGCAAATTTCTGATGACTTTTCTGTATTTTATGTGTAATAAAGTGATTCGAGATTAAACTATAGCCTATGCAGTCTCTGACCACTTCTTCATCCACACCGGCCTTACCCAGGGAGCAGGGCTGCAGGAAATTTAGCTGGCTTAATGCAGTGATTAACAATCAGGATTCTCAAGCGTGGTCCAGGGATTCATACAGACAATTGTGAGGTGTTCCTAGTTGTGAGTTGTCGTTGGTTCTATATTTAATAAATTAAACATAGTTAATAAATAAATTTATTATGGTTGTAAAAGATTCAAATAATACAAACATATGTATGTATGGAATATGCATATGTAATCTCCCACCCTAATCTTACTCCCTTTTCTTAACATAAGCATATGCTCACTGCTTCATGTTTTCTTTTGATACTTGAGATTTATGTCTACCCCCCAAAACCAATAATAAAGAAAATTCTCGTGTTGTCTTCTAATACTTTTATAGTTTTATTTGTAAAAGTAGTTTTTGTTTCCTACGTAATATAAAACATTTATATATGGCATGAAGTGAATTTTTTTTTTTTTTTACAATAGATCGCTCATTGCCCCAACATGATTTACAGGTGGTTCTTTCCTCTACTGGGGAGGAATGCTTCTTTGCTCATATAAGTCATAACCATGCTTGGGCCTGTCATTGGACTCCATTCCATTGATCTGATTATCTATTTGTGTGTCATTATCACTCTCATAATTTCTACAATTTTATCTATATTTTGTCCTCTGTAGGGAAAGTTCTCTTCTGTGTTCCTTTGGGGAAAGAACAGTCAGCTAGTCTTGCACCTATCTATCAGATAAACTCAAGAACAACCTTCTCAGGTTTCAGTATTTTAAATCTTCATGGAATTTTGTGAATTTTAAGATTAATCCTGGAAAATGAACATTTGTGTGATTGCTTATTCCCTTGTAGTAATATGTTTTTTTCCTAATGTATTCAAATCTACTTTCATGCTAAGTACTGTGGTTCTTATTATATGTCTATCTACTTTTTGTAAAATCCTCTTTAAGTTATTTTGAAATTGTATAGCTATTGTAATGAAAATACTTTTATTGAATTTTTTTCATGTAAGCATCATGATCAAGGAATTATCTTACTAATAATTTACTAGTTTTCTATAACATATGTTGTAAAACAAGAAGAAAACAAAAACAAAGATCAAACTTAATAGAATAAAAAGCAACCATCACCTGCTCTCATTGGGTACTCAGTTATCCTAGTGCTCGTTACCACAAGTTTCAATAATATGCTTTTGGCTCTGGTTTTGGTTTATCAGTTTTGGATACTATCCATTATCTCCTGCTTTAACAATGATATAATCCTGCCACCTATTTCATGTTGGTATCTAAGAAACTCTGTTCGTCCATCAGTGAATGCCAGCTGATTGCAGACCTTGCCTCTGGTCATTGTGGATGGCCTTGCTGATCCTGTTGGGATATTCTGAGGACTCATCTTCAGGCCGTGGTAGCGTCATTTCTTACTGGGATCACTGGCTATCTATAGCACTGCTCTATTTTCTGTGCTCATGGTCACCATTTCAATACAGGAAAAAATTCTACTACTTCTGTGAGGACTCACACAGATGCTGACCCTTTTCTAGTGCCCCTGAAAAACCCTCCTGCTCTTTATACTGGTTGATTTTCAATTCTGATCACTCCCCAAAGCAGTTTGCCAGTCGTCTCCTGTGTGCGTTTTGGGCGATGATGCCCTCTAGTCCTGCGTCTCTGTCATTCCAATTCTATTTAACTTCTATACTTCAGGAACTTCTCAAGGCTTCCAGTTTGCTAGGAAGATTCCCTTTTCAACAGTTCGTTTCCTTTTAGAAATATAGATAACATTTCTCATTTCAAGGCATCCGAGGAGGAGGGGTCATAGATACATGTACACCCAGATAGCTCTCTTAATCCAATCTTAAAGTAACTAAAGTTATTTTAATATGTATTTTCTTTAACACAGAACAACATGAGAGCCTTCTGGAAGCTACTAAATAGGGTAAGATGGAGGAGAGTTCTGGTGATTGTAACCTTGACTCAGCTGAACACCTTTTTTTTCCATCTCCAATCACACAGGTTTCAATGATCTTGCTTTATAGTCACCAATTGTTTAATTTAAACTTTTAACTGACCATTGCTGAAAGACAGGAAGCACAAGGAACATTGACCTTGGAATATGAATGTTAAGGGCAAACATAGAAGCGATAACAATTCTGCAAATTTGCCTCAGTGATCTTTGCCTTATCTATAGGTTGTATTCCTTTAGTAAAAAATCTTTTGCATAATGATAAGATGGTTTTACAACTTCCAAAAAATAACCACTTTTTGAGGCAAAATACAGTATTATATCCAAACTGGTTTTCATTTATTGGCAATAAAGAGTAGCTACATCAAAGTGGGAGAGGGGTAAAGAAATGTTTGCATTCTCTCACACGTGATATTTTAGAAAATATAAGACATCAATATAAGCCTCCAAAATTAAAAAACATCAGAATTTATATTAAGTTACAAAAGGAGTTTAGCATAATTTTGATTGCTAAAACATGTTAACATTTAACCTACATTTTAATATAAACTGTCACTGAACCAACATACTTGGTCATTAAAAGTTTGTCTGAAATTTACCTTTTATGAAATAATTTCAAAATAATTAAATTATGTGCCTTTATAGGATCAATGTGGAAAGTTGCAATTTTCTTTTATATAATATGAATGTTACTGAAAAGGAAATTGAAGTAAAATTCAATTTTACTTCAAATAATATTTTTTAGTTTAAAATTAAAATAATTTTAGTTTTATACCTGAAGTAAAAGATTTTATGAAACAATGTTTTATTCATGCAAAATGATGAAAAGACCAAAAGTGCCGAGTATTCAGAACATTGCATGTTACTGTGAATGTGAGTCTTTAGTCAAAAGATGTTGCAAAATGATTGTTTAAAATAACTCTAAGAAACACTTACAGCACTGGACGAGAGTAATTAAGCTGTATTAGACACTGTCGTTTGGAGAGAGCCTCTTTGAAATCCTTTTGCTTAGTTTTCTAACATTTACATAAATGTCACTAGTAAGTACCTTTGAAGATCAGATAAGTTCCTAAATATTTAGCTATGATTAATTTCAGTAATTATCAGTGATTCAACATTAACCTGGAGAAAATATAAAATTGTATGTTCATTTATTATTTTTATGAAAATGATATCTATAGAATTTGGAAATACAAAAATAAATGGTGGTGTCTGACCACCAGCTTTATGATTCTGAATGAGTTTATTAATTTAGTAAAAATAAATCTAATATCGTTATGTAGTAATGGTTAGGATAAGTGTCTCCTTTTTTGACTATTGCATCCTAGTAAAAATCAAGTAGATATAGCTGTGTTGGTGCAAATTCCATAATGATAGTATGGAAGACAGAAATAATGTCCTGACTAACATACAAATCATGTAGAAAATAGAATTACAGGTGAGGCAGCTTCTTTCAAAATGGGTCTATTGTGAGAGCGGTTAGAGTTTAATAGTTGGTCTTATGGAGAGGAGTTGCAAATATTTTTCCCAGCCCCACAGTACAGATGGCAATCACATGTGCTAAACATTTCACTAAGCCTAACCAGGGTGTTTTGTCCCAAGCACGTTAGCTATCTTTCCATTTTATGAATTTCAAGGAAACATATCAAAATTTAAATGAATGAGAGTCATGCATTTTATTACAGAGAGAATCTTAACCAATTCCTATACATAAGACAAAAAATTCTTAAAAGATATGTTCTTACTGTAACTATTAATAGTTAGGACAATGATGTATAATAAACCTCCCACACTGCTCTCATACACCAGTGTGTTGAGATGTCATAATTAAGAACCATCACCTTAGGATACCACAGAAGTATGCGGTAAAGATTTTTAATTTGTTTGATACATTAGTTTGCTGGGTCTGTTGTAACAAAGTATCACAAACGGGGTGACTTAAACAACAGAAATTAATTGTCTCACAGTCCTGGAGATGAGAAGTCCAAAATCAAGTTGCTGGTGGGATTGGTTACTTTCGAGGGTTCTGAGGGAAGAATCTGGTCCAGAACTCTCTCTTTGACTTACAGACAGCCATCTTCTCTTTGTCTGTGTTTCTTCATTGCCCCTCTGTATGTCTGTCTCTGTGTTCAAACGTCCCCTTTTTATAAATACAGTAGTCATGTTGGATTACAGTCCGTTCTAAAGACCTCATTTTAAATTGATTACCTCTGTAAAGACCATATCTGCAAATAAGGCTACATTCTGAGGTACTGAGGTTTAGGATTCCAACATATCTATTTTTTCATTTTTGCCAGAGACGGGGTCTTGCTAGATGCCCAGGCTGGAGCACAGTGGCTATTCACAGACCCCATCACAGCACACTGCAGCCTTGAACTTCCGGGCTCAGCCTCCTGAGTAGCCGGAACTACAGCACATGTCTAGCCCAACATATCTAATTTTTGAAGGGCAGGACACAATTCAACTCATCCCACTTGATTTGAAACTAAAAAATGCTTGGAATATTAAAATTAATCTCTGAGAAGATGAGTACACAGCTGCTTAAGTCCAGACTACCAGTAAAGGCCAAGTGAGTAAGGGAATGCAAACATTTCCATGATGAACAATTCTCATAGTGCGAAATTAAAATATGAAAGACCAAGAAATAAACATGGGAATTGGGAGCAAGAAAACTGGTTTGTGGACAGATGTTGAGGTAAAGCGTTACATGATTTAGGTGATAAATGTAAGGAAATCTTTAAATTACTGATGCTCTTCTTGCTTCAGGCCAGGACCTGTGAGTATTCCTGAGGGAATATAAGGATGTTCCTCCTCCAGGTGCCCTAAGAGCTGAAAATTCTAGATGTATTCCTATTCACTTATTTCTATCTGCATTTCAAAATTATTGATAATAAAAAAATAGTTGGTTTTCATTTACACATTTTCTCATGTATTTTCTCTTTACCCAATAAAATTAGATGAAGAGAAAATATTTTGATTAAGAATGATATGAAGTATTTCCAAGAAGAAGCAGGTACATTGAGAAGGTTGTAATTTCTAAATATAAACATCCTTTTTAGAAATGATTCTAACACTGTTTTCGAAGATTGCAGAGCACACACACACACACATTCACACAGTTTTTGTTAAATGAGTCTATAGAGGCTGTAGCCTAGGGCTTGGCTTGATGTCCAGGACCAGCTGCACAATCTGTGATGCCCAGTCCAAGTGAAAATGCAGGGCACCTGGTTCATGAATTATTAAGAATGGAAAGAGTGAGACAACAGAACATCAAAGCAAGTGTGGGCCCTCCCAAGCATGGGGTCCTGGATGGCTATGAGTCGTGAGACCATGAAGTTGACCCTGAGAGGTATACAGCTCTTCTGTAAGCTCTTACATCTCAGAGAACAATATTCACTCTGCCAGACTTTTCTCATTATAGAAGAAGAAGAATATCTTAAAATATAAGAGTTAGACTAACAAATCATTTGAAGACTTAATAAAATGTGAAGCCTAAAGGAAAGGCAAGATGTTACCTCATTTTGCATGCATATAAAAATTTTTACTTTCTTATTATTTGCTTATTGTTGACTCTTTCCTCTTCTCCTTTGTGTCCTCATCTCCCCCTTCCCCACGTCTAATCACAATACGGAGTGGAAGCGTGACCTCATGTGCTTGTGTACTTAGGAAAGCATTGGTTATGTTTTCTGTTTTATTTTTAAAGGAGTTAAATCAAGAAAAATAATAAACTTTGTATAGCACTTTACAGAAATGGATTTGCATACATTACTCATCTTTGCTTTAGTCACCATCAAGAATTTAGATGAAAACGATGTTTAGTGAATAATAATTGTGCCTTTAGAAAGGTTAAATGGGACGTTCTCCTGGGTTAGAGGTAGAAGGCCAGATGGTCTGGGGGAGTTTTTGTTTAACTCTCTACTTGTCATTAAAGACATGATGTTGTGTCAAATTAAGGCACGATGATTTGACCTCATGAATTCCTGAGAACATGTTCATTTGGGGAGAAACCTCTTGGGTCTCATTCAGCCCTTGAGTCACCATGCATCTGTTTGCCCTGGGATCTCCCCTAAGTTGCTGCTCTTATTGGCAGCTGTTCCTTGGGCTTTGGAAAGAACTCTGTCCTTTCTGTGATGGTGCATCACTTTCCCAGGACTTGTGCCTATTCAGCAGACACAGGGAAGTCCCTGGAAGAAGAGATGAAGAGCCAGGCTCACAAGTCTTCCTCAGCCCCCACCAAGGGTCATGGGGAAAAAAAAGGACTGATGTGCTTTATGGTCAGTAAATTTTAATAAGACCACTTAATAGGAGATATTTCTGTTTGTATAATATAAGATTAGTAGCATTTATGACTTCAGAAAAGCAGGCTAATCTAGTTTCTTATATTTCATGTGGAATGATATGAAAGATAATTTCTCTCAAATGTTTACTCTGTAGGATTGCATTTCTAGAAAGATCGTGTCTTGGGGAGGAAAACAGAGGAGACTGCTCCCCTTATAAAAAGGATGTTTGGATCCCTTTACTTTCTCCCTCAAACCACTGATAATTGACAAGTGACTGACAGGCATTATTTTGAAGAGCAGAAATGTGTGACTTCTTTGACCTGTTGCTTGCTGTAGGTGGCATCATTTTCTAGCAATGTTCTCTGGGCTTTATTTAATTTTGTCATTGAACATATAAAATTAATATTATTTGTTCTACATGGATCAAATTATAGAATGTATATGAAAATAACAAACCCTAATCTCTATTATAAGATCATTGTATTTTGATGCATATACCTAAATATTGTCAACAACATATAATACCCATCTCAATGCAAAGAGAAATATTAAAATATTTTCTATTCTATGCTGACTTTGGCCCAGAACTTCTAGCACTTATTCCTCCACCAGGCTGCCTTTAACAGCTGAAGATTCTAGAAGCATCACTGATCACACATTTGTAACAGCCATTCCTGTTATCTTCAGAATGTGAAACAGAGTTACACCTGGCAAGACTCAAAGTCCTGACTAAACAACTTCCACCTCCCAAATTCACTCTAGAGCACAATATTTTATCATAAAAACAAATCAACTTTTAGGCCAGGCGCAGTGTCTCACGCCTGTAATTCCAGCCCTTTGAGAGGCTGAGGGGGGCCAATGACTTGAGCCCAGGAGTTCACGATCAGCCCCGGCAACATGGTAAAACCTTGCCTCTACAACAAAACAAAACAAAAACAAAAATTAGCCCGGCATGGTGGCACGCACCTGTAGTCCCAGCTGCTCCAGAGGTTGAGGTAGGAGAATTGCTAGAAAGCTGGAGATCAAGGCTGCAGCAAGCCAGGATCACACCACCGCACTTCAGCCTGGGAAACAGAGTGAGACCCTGTCAAAAAAAAAAAGAA
>NW_016805931.1:3464851-3508958 GCF_001698545.2 Rhinopithecus bieti | reverse complement strand
AAAAAAAAAAAAAAAAAAAAAAAAAAAAAAAAATCTACTTTTAAGATGATTTTCCTAAGCTGCAAAACAATGTGGCTACGTCACACAAATAGCAAAGCCTATTGTAAAAATAATCATTAATCCACAAGTCTAAAGTTATATAGAAATTAAACCCTAACATGTTCTGGACATTGACTTAAAAGTATCTTCACAGAGATGGTTTAAATTTTACGAATTGCAAATGTAATATTGGCTTAGCTCCCAGGATTTAGATTTGTCACTCATGTCTACAGAACACATGCTCTGAGAAATAAAAGAAGGTTGGGTAACTTGAGTTCAGTTAAATTAAACTTCCTTTGAAATTTTCAAAAAGGGCAATTATCTGAAGTAACGATGTTGAAATATTTGCACCCTAGTGCTTTATGACAATTTCTAAAGTATGTTTCTTTACAATGCTATTTAAAAGTTCTTTATTGTTAACACTGAGTCGTGCAACTCTTTACATTTCCTCTAATTCAATCTGTCATATTTAGACATGTGGCAATGTTTAAGATTTCAACTCCCTGGTAACAAGCTTATGAGCATTATTGCAAAAAATAAAATCCACAAAAGCCTGAGAAAAGACACATACATGATGTATTCAGGCAATATAAAAATGCAATTACCCTTTGAAAACTGGTGAGTGATTGAAAACATACTTGTGATGATACGAGATGCTAAGTAAAACACGGCTCATGCTTGGAGTTTTCTGAATCTTTGGAAGCAGATCAGGATTGTTGGAATATAAGGCAGCTGTCATCTGTCTGCCTGCCTTGGTCAGTGGCTTCTCTTAAGATCTCACAGCAAAGCAAGAAGGACTTATTTTCAACCTCTCACTTCATGGATTCTTCTTTTACCAAAACAGAACCAGAAAACCGGAGAGTGACATATCTGTCGAGAATAGCTAACAGGTCACATATGTGCTTTTTAGGATGATCACTAGCTGCTAGCTATGTCAACTTAAAATAAATGGTTAACGTGCATATGGGCATATGCAGTAAAAGTAGAAGGAACAACATGAACAGAATAGTCTTTGGTGGGTAAATTGCCTTGCTGGCTATTTTTAAAAATGGAAAAAAAATGGTACTCGTTGTCAGCTTTTTACACACATGTTTTGAAGTTTAACACCATCGGAGGATGAGAGATCCCCTTTGTTGGTGGAACACCCATTGGATTTAGCTCCTTGAGAACTTCAGAATTCAAAGTCTGGTTTGCCACCAACACGGCCTGACAGTATCAGAGGCAGTCACAATATGTGGCACAGATAGTGGCTGTTTTCTCAAAATGTGACTCGGTGAGCCTTGCTTTCAGTTGAAATATTCTCAACCCACTGATATGTGCTTTGAGTTTTTTGTAATCAAAATTATTTTTAAAAGCCTCTTTGTCTCTGTTTTGGGGCATTGATGAGATATCCACCCCAAATTAATTTGATTGGAGTCATAGGTATATCATCACATGACTACAAATAAGTAATTAGACTAATTAGGAACTTTTGGCCGGGTGCTGTGGCTCATGCCTGCAATCCTAGCACTTTGGGAGGCTGAGTTGGGTGGATCACAAGGTCAGGAGTTCAAGACCAGCCTGACCAACATGGTGAAACCCTGCCTCTACTAAAAATACAAAATCAGCCAGGCGTGTTGGTGTGTGCCTGTAATCCCAGCTACTCAGGAGGCTGAGGCAGGAGAATCGCTTGAACCTAGGAGGTGGAGATTGCAGTGAGCCAAGATTGCACCACTGCACTCCAGCCTGGGTGACAAAGAAAAAAAGAAAAGAAAAAGAAAAATGTTCTCCAAGATTCAGGGCTAAAATAGAAATTTGGTTTAACATTCAATGACTTAAACAATTGCATCACACTCTACTTAGGGAAAGACAGTAAACAGCTACCTAGTTTATTGAGTGTTTGGTCAACACTGGGTTTACATGTATCGTTGCACTTAATTCTTCCAACATCCCTGATGGGAAATTATTATCATACCTATTTTATAGATGAGAAATGGAGGATCTGAATGATTATGTAACTCTCCTAAGTTAATTTTTATAAGTGATAGATCCAAAATTTTGATTCATGACTGGCTGATGTCAAAGAACAGGGGTCACCAAAAATGGTGTCTGTCTGTATCAGAATCCCCTAAACAAGAAGATTTCTGGGTTACTTCCATTCTAATTCAGTTGATCTTGGGTTAGAGAGGGGATGAAAGAGTAAGGAATTTGTATCTCCTCAAAGCTCAACAAGATACTCTACTACTTATTTAGGCTTGGAGACCACTGACCTATATGTGGAAAAGAGAAGCTATGCCTATTCCAGCACACTATTTAGATGAGTAGTACCCTGTCAAGCCAGCAAGAGGACTACCTTTCCAATAGATATGACCATTATGAAGATGTAAAATTATGAAACCCTGAGATGATTTAACATGCTTACTTTATAATGAATTTCTTTTCTTCTGGTTCTAGTTCACCATGCCTATGAAAATGTATCTGCCCAGGTAGCTCATCTACTGGGAAAGAATATATTGACCTGCTAATTTAGATACTTCAGCCCTTTTGTTGAGGATTAACACAGTGCTCTCTGTGAGTGGTGGTTATTGCGAATCCCCAGCTTCCAGACAATGTTTCTGGACTTCAAGTTTGAAGGCTGGACCCTGGACCTTAAGGCATCCAAACAAGCAAATGTCATCCTGAATGAGTGTTTAGCAGCAGCCTTCTCTGGGTGATGTACACACCCTGCTCTCAGAAGGCATAGCCAGGCTTCCCCTCCTCCCTGCAGCTGCTTGGTGTTAGAATTTGGTGGGGAGAAGGATCATTCACCTAGTGCCAACAAATGAAAATGAAATAAATTTTTTACAGATTGGTAGATGATCAATAAATTGGGTAGTCTTCCCTCAAATATAGTAAATTACAATTTATTAACTTTCTGCTTACTAAAATCCAATTTCATTTTAGCCTGAGATATTCCCAGAGGATTCTGACAGAAGTCTTGAATGCAGAGACATAGGTTTAGAGACAAGTTCTAAGTTGTTCGTGACGGTCGGTCAATCATACAAAGTATATGTGCTTTGCTAGTTAAACTCTGAGATGATATTATTTTCTATACTGGGCAGGGATTTTCTCGCCCAAGGCCTCCTACACTTAAAAAAAAGGGTGGGTTATATTAATGATTTGAGAATATTTGCCCTAACACTAAGACAAAAAGTTTTACCAAAGTTAAGTTTGTAGGAATTTTTACAATATTAAATTTTAGTTGAACAACAGACTAGGAAGATAATATTAGAAACTGTACTTTATAATAGTATTTATTAGGGTGATAATGTGAACTGTGTTATCACTTATCTTCCGTAAAATCACATAGGTATGCTTTGGTGTTGGTGATAATAAGATAATCTCAAAACCAGGTTAAACATTCTCAAGTATAGAAATCCATGAAATCCTTACAGCAAGGCAAATGTTTGAAGAGTAAAATAGAAACCATTCGCATATTATTTTCAACTGATGGCTTCCACTGCAGGGAGTTGGGATGAGCAGGAGATTCGCAGGAAGCTATTTCCCTTCCTGAAACACCTGCTCAGGAACTTACCTGGGACCAGAACATGGAACAAAGCCAGGTGTTGGGCCCAGCACCCTCTTGCCTGTGACTCTTCCTTGCATTCTTCCTTTTTAGCAACACCTTTGATTTTGGAGCTGGTGAGGATGAAGGAGCAGGGCTGCAGGAGTGAGAAGTTGAAACTTAACAACTTTCATCAGGAGCTGGACTGAATGCCAATCACCAAATCACCTCGGATGTTCCTATTTGAATGAAGACTTTTTTGGATGGGAAGTATTTTTACTCTGAGCCTACCTTCTGCCTATTTTTTAAAAGTAAATCTATGTAGTTTATAGACTTTTGAAGTCTATATACAGGCAAAGCATGGTGGCTCAGGCTTGTAATCCCAGCACTTTGGGAAGCCGAAGCAGGCAGATCATTTGAGGTCAGGAGTTTGAGACCAACATGGCCAACATAGTGAGACCCCATGTCTACTAAAAATAAAAAATTAGCAGAGCATGCTGGTGCATGCCTGTAATCCCAGCTACTCGGGAGGCTGGGGCAGGAGAATCACTTGAATCCCTGGAGGTGAGGTTGCAGTGAGTGGGGATCACGCCACTGAACTCTGCCCTGGGTGACAGAGCAAGACTCTGTCTCGAATAGGGGAGGGAAGAGGAGGAGAGGGGAGGGGAGGGAAGGGAAGGGAAGGGAAGGGAAGGGAAATGTTGGAAGAGTAAAATAGAAACCAATTACATATTATTTTAAATTGATTTGCCTTTATTTAACAATAAAATGTCGTATCTAGACTCACATTGTATGGTTCATGTCCCTCAGCACTATAGGGTCTGCATATTATTAGACTAAGCTTTTTAAATTTAATTTGCTGATGAACTGTATTCTTTTAACATCCCCAAATCCAGGAAGCACAGTATTTTTAAAAAATGGTTGGTAAACTATGACTAAGGGAGTCAAATCCCTGCTGTGGCCTATTTTTGCAAATAAAGTTTTATTAGAACATAGCTACACCCATTTATACAGTATTGCTTCTGGTGACTTTTTTTTTTTTTTTTTTTTGCCCTCATGAAGCTTACAATTTATTTTTTATTTTATTATTTATTTATTTTATTTCAATAGCTTTTGGAGTACAGTGGTTTTTTGTTGTTATCTGGATGACTTATATAGTGATGAATTTTGAGATTCTGGTGCACCCATCACCTGAGTAGCATATATTGTACCTAACGTATAGTTTTTTATCCTTAGCTTCCCTCCCACCTTTCCCCTCTAAGTATCTAAAGTCCATTATATCACTCTGTGTGCTGCTACATACTCACAGCTTAACTCCCAGTTATAAGTGAGAATATACAACTTTTGGTTTTCTACTCCTGTGTTATTTCACTTAGAAAAATGGCCTCCAACTCGATCCAAGTTGCTGCAAAAGACATTATTTCATTTGTTTCAGTGGCTGAGTAGTATTCCATGGTGTATATGTAGGTTATCGTGACTTTTATGCTACAATGGCAGAGTTGTGAGGATTTGGCAGAGACCATATGACCCACAAAGCTAGTTTCTATTTGGCCCTTTTCAGAAAACATTTGGTGACTCCTAATATAAAGCAATGCTCCAGAAACTGAAGTACAAAAAGATTTCTTTTCCATTAAATTTTCCACATTCTTTCTTATCCCCTTTAACATAAGCTGAAAATAGTACAGCAAGAAATCATTGAGGGCTCTGAAACCCAAGGGGTTCAAAAAAACAAAACAGCCAAACAGCATTTTATTATTTATTTATTTGTATTTGTATTTTTTGAGATGGAGTCTCACTCTGTTGCCCAGGCTGGAGTGCAGTGGCACGATCTTGGCTCACTGCAAGCTCTGCCTCCTGGATTCAAGTGATTCTCCTGCCTCAGCCTCCCGGATAGCTGGGACTACAGGTGCCTGCCACCATGCCCGGCTTTTCTTTTTGTTTGTTTTTTGTAGTTTTAGTAGAAACGGGGTTTCACCATGTTAGCCAGGATGGTCTCAATCTCCTGACCTCATGATCTGCCGGCCTTGGCCTCTCAAAGTGCTGGGATTACAGGTGTGAGTCACCATGCCTGGCCACCAACCAAATGCCATATTAATGAAAGGAATAATTTTAAGAATGTGATGAACAACCTGGTTTTACAATTTATCTATTTTATGATAATTTACAATGCTGACGGATTTAAAAGTGCTTCATACTAGCTTTAAAAAACACATTTTGAGCTCCCAGCTTTAAACATCTGGTGTCTATTATTTCTAAGAAAGTGTTAAGGAAATTCTAAAAAGAAAACATTTAGGGAATAAAGAAGAAACTGGTTAGAAATTATTCCACTGGTTTTGAAGAAATAAGGTTGTAACTCTTATTCCAACGCAGAGTAAGAATTAAAACACAGTTCCAGAAAGGAGAAATTAGGATGTACATATTTACGGAGCAATAAAATATATCTAGACTCACATTGTGTGACTGACTGACCATTTCTCTTTGTACAGGAGTTCAGTGGTGGAATGAATCTTCATTTTCAGAAGAATTTTAAACAAGAGCAGTTTTGTTTTGTTTTGTTTTGTTTTACTTAATTAATTTGAACGCTTTTATTCCTAATTTTGACTTCAGGTGACACCACTGAAGTAACAAGAGAAAAGATTATTTTAATCATGGGCAGAGTTTCAGCCATTCAGTAAAGACACAGTGAGCATCAGCAATGAAGGAAGCCCTAAACCAGGCACTTGAGTTAACACTAGACTGTGAAAAGCAGAAATGAACCCATCCCATCTGAACAGCATATGGCCAGGTACCTGCCGTGACATCCAGAGGGAAAGCCTGTAAACACACTTTCCCACTTAGGCACTAAGTCATCTACCACCCTGAAAGATTTTTCAGGGGATTTGTGAGTTAATGTTTACCAACTGCTTTAATATTCTGGGATTAAAAATGGAACACCAGAACGAAGAGGCTGTGCTGGAATTTGGAGGCCATTCAAAAATCCAGCCCAGCAAGTCTAATGGTTTGTTTTCAACATTTATTTAACGTTCTTCTGCTATCAAGAAACCTGAAAGCCCTCTGAGGAAGTTTATACTGAAGGAAATGGAGAAAGTGTACATTGTTTTTGAGTTGTTTTGTTAAAGCTCCTAGATGGCAAGAGTGTGTGTTTGATAATTAGGAACGTTTGCCCAGCTTGTTGAGAGGTTATGGGCTTAAATCTTTGAATCAACCAAGATTGGGTATCCTGCCGTGCCACCTTAGAAAAGCAAATGTTGTTAGAGCCCTTGAAATGATTTTAAATTCTGTCCTTGAAATAGCTATAAATGAACTTGGCCTCTGTTCAACGTAGGCCAGTGAAGAGAACACGCCGGGGGAAATGTTTTTGTCCACCCTGGAATGGCCAGCTGTCGCTGCGTGCCAGCAAACGGAGGGCACAGAATGGCCGGATCTGTGGGAATAAGCAAACAGTTCTGTTTTCTCCACAGAAACTCATTTCCCTGGGCTTCATATGGACAATTGTGAACTATATTTACAAAGGGGTTTGTATGCAAAAGAAGCATCCACTAGTGTAGTGGCAAATATTTATCCTAGCCGATCTGGGAGTTACCTCACCCAGCTTGCTTTTTATAGAACCAGGTGATAATACATTTCAAAGAGCTGATTTGAGAGGCAAGTGTTTACTAGCATAAAAATGTTCTTTAATTAGTATTTATCTCAGAGCCAGGGTGACATAAGTTGCTACTTATGCTGATACAAGAACAGATAGAGATATTCTTGTATGGAGGGAGAAAGGGGTAGTAGACATGCCTTTTGGATTTGGGGTATATGTTTATATTAGCTTGATTTGACCCTAAATTAGTTTGGATCCAGTCTGGTCTTTGGTTAACCTGTATTTAAAATATCCTTCATGGTATCTAAAGACACTGTGCCAGCTTTGGTCTTGGACACTAAGAATATCAAGTTGTACACTGCATAGGCAATTGAATATACCATCTCAGTGCTTCATAAAAGTTACTTTTCATCCGAATGCTGCTGAGTGGGAACTTTATACAGTCTCCCAGGAGCTGATTATCTTAATAACTGCCAAAATAAGTCACTTTTACACAAAATTTCAATGGAGAAATATCATTTATATCCCTCTGAGCAGTAATAATAAACTATTTTATTAAAATCTTGTTTCCATATAAAGTGATTTAAAATATGTGTGTTGCTTATAATAGCTTGTCACATAGTGCAGACTCAATTATCTGTCTATTTATTTTTTCAAGTATTTGCAAGGATGATTATTTATAGCATGGTTTTTAAAAAGGAGAGTATATACTACATTTTCTATTTTTCTCATGGCCAATAATAATACTTAATGCTTGCATAGCATTTTTATGTGCTAGTCTCTGTTCTTAACACTTGCCATATAATAATTTATTTCATTCTTAGGCAACCGTATGAGATCTGTATTATTAACTATGCCTTTTCTGTCTGATGGGGGCACTGAGGCACAGTGTTCAATCATTTGTCAGGGCTCATATAACTAGTAGGTGGCACAGCTGAGACACCAACCCAGAGTGTCGGAGCATAGAGTTTGTGTATTTGGTCATTGTCCCATCCTGCCAGGCAAGAGGTCAAACGTATTCACATGCTAAGAAATGCCCCATAAATTCTGTCTTCTCCACACTCTGTTCAACTTGCTTCTTATTTATTGGTGCTTCAGCAGCATTTTGATAGGTGTTCATTGTGGTGAACCCACACCAAGATCCTGGATTCCATTTGAATCAATAACAGATTGCATAATACTTCTGTGATGTTTAGAGTTGAGAAGGTAATCGATAGAGAGCGCAATAGAATTAACTTATGAAAATATGTCATTAACCAGGACTTGCGTTTACTCCTTTCAGCAGGCCAGATCACAAATTGTTCTTACAGTATTTGGGAAGATCGCTTTCAGATGATGACTTTTAACCTCATAAGGAGATCAGAGTTAATGACTCTGCTTATGGAAAATCTTGCCAGTCTCAGCAACACTGCATGTTTATTTTCAAAACTGTGTAGTTTAATCATTGCTATGTTTCTGGTGACTTCTCATAAAAGCAAAAATACCTTTTCTACTCATTTCTAATATAGCCTATTAAGAGTACTTTTTATTTTTGATTTCTAGCAATTCATGACTCTAACCTCTAAGATGCCAATTTATGATTTTGAAGTACTTTAAGGATTTTTGTCCATCACGCTTGTCCTTTATTTCCTTCTCTACCAAATTTAGAACAGAGTGTATGCCTAAAAATATACATCCAGTCATTTTTTTGGTATGGAAACACAACTATTGTTTAACTAAAAAACTCTCATGTTATTTGGTTATTTCTATCTATCGCCTATTTCAACAATAAACTTTACTTACAAAGCACCTCAGAGTCAAGTCTATTTAAACACAAAATGGGATTTGTGTTAGCCCTATAACACCAGCATAACAGTGGTGTAATTTGTCGTCTCTATTATGCTGCTAGTAGATTCACATGCTCCAGGAAGAGCAATGAAATGCTATATAAGCTTTGGGCAAGACAAATTTTAGGTTTCTTAATTACCAGTAGTTGGAATCGTGACTGGAATTTTCTGAGGTTAAGGTAGATATCTAATCTACATTGTCTCATTCACATGCTCACAAACTCAGATTTATAAGAACTATGAGTTCTTTTGTTTCCAACAACCCAACTTAATTTATATTTTAAGCCACAATCCTACTGGACTGGCAGGATTTTTAAACCAAAGTCTTTTGAAAAATATCCTTGTCTTCATTCCTTCCCTCCCATCAACCTGGGCACATCAGACAACCATTTCAGACTCGGGGTCTTCTCTGTTGCCAGGAGCTGGGGGAGAACCAGCAGCCCTCACCTCAACCTTCTTGCTTCTCCCCATGACTGCAGGGGGAAGAATCACTTTGAAATTCAGGAGCTGTAGTGCTACTCTCATTTCTAATGACCAAGCCATTTCTACCCCTCCCCATTCCGTTTTGCAGTCCTCTTTTTTTAAAAAAATAATTATTATAACCTTTGCAAAACTTTATACATTTCCATAAAGGCCTGGGCTTTTGGAATGCAAAAGTATTTTTCCCAGCCTGAACTGCTTATGATAACAGTGAGACAAAATTTAGAAATGGAATAAAGGAAATCCAAGAAGAACAACATTAGATTATATTTCAAAATATTGCCCTTTTCTATAGGAATTATTGTAACCTAGACTATTGACATCATCCTCACCTTATGACTGAGGAAACTGAGACTCAAAGAGATTCAGTCATATACTCAAGGTAACTCAGTTAATAAGCATGGAGTTGAAAGTCAAACCAGGCAGCCTGACTTCAGAGACTATCCTCTTAACCACCACACTCCACTGCCTGTCAAAAGGGCAATATTTTGAAATATAATCCTATGTTGTTCTTGGACTTCCTTTTTCTATTCTAAATTTCATTTTATATATGAGTTTACAGATTTATAGCACTGAGAACAGTGCCTGGTACAAAGTCTGTGCTATTCCACCATTAACTGCTATTATGATTATTAGAACAAAAGTCTTGTTTTTTACTTGCTCCTCGTGGCTGAGACAAAGGGAAATCTCAACTTGGAAAGCTTGAACCATGACTTTCATTCATGTTACATTTTGTACAGTATGTGTACAAAATACTTAAAACCAGGTATGTGTATGGAATACGATTAGTTCTTAGACTCCAGGAAGAATTATGTAAGGTTTAAGAAATAAAAACTCTCAGTTGAATGCTCAAAGCTTTCATGTTGACAAATATTTAATTCTTCTCACTGCGGAACAGAAAACAGTCTTCTTATCAACTCTCATGGAAAAATGTAGCAGTATATTGGAGGGAAAGCTCTGAGAAACAAAAATGCCCTCCATAATAACATTACACTATATTGTTTAAGAAATAATGAAAAGAAAATAATAACAAAATAACATTACAGTTACATACTGAGTACATACATGGGCAGATACAATGGCACACCAGCTTGTCTGCCATGTGTTATTATAATAGCTTCCTAACTTGTCACCAGCAGCCAAAAGAGTCCTAATAAAATACAATCAACTCATGGTAATTTCCACTGACTTTTCATTTCAGTGATAGTAAGGTCCAAAGCCCTTGCTGTATCCCTCAAGGCTCTAAGTGATACACATATCCCTTTACAATGTCTCTGACATGCCACTGATCAGACACTCTTCTCATAGAAACATGGCCCTGCTTCCGTGGAAGGACTTGTCCCATACCGAGATCTCCCCATGGGCTGCTCCTTCCCCACATATTTACATGGCTCACGCTCTCGCTTGCTGGGTATTTACTCAACAGTCATCTTCTCAATGACCTCAATGAGGTCTTCTGTAGTTATGTGTCCCCCTTTCCGGCAAGTCTTCCATGCTTCAGTGTTTCCCTTAGCACTTAACACAATCTAACATATTTTGTGTTTTCCGGGAACCTCTTCAAGGTCAGGGATATTTCTTGGTATTGTTCACTGCTGTCTCCCCAGCACCAGGCACACAGTAGGCACTCAGTAGATAGCTGTCCAGTGAATGGATGTGTACTGGATGTTTGGGACTATGCTGACTCCCTTACAGAGGATATCTCATTTGACCTTACTACAATTCTAAGAAGCTGAAGTCACAGGATAAATAACATGAACTGACTTGTGTTTTATTAGAATTACTCTGGCTGTGGTGACAAGTTGGGAAGCTATTGCAATAATCCAGGGCAAAGAGGCTGGTGTTTTGAAGCAGGGCAGCTGCAGTAGAGTTGGTGAGAAGCAGTCAGATGTTTAGTAAATCTCTCAGTAAATGAGGACACTGAATTAGAGAAATTAAATGTCCTGTTCAAGGTTACCTAGCTATTGAATGGCAGACTCTGTGTTTAGATGAGACAAACTGAATCTTATCTACTAGTCTCTGCTGTTGTTTACACTACAAACTTCAGAAAACAGCAAGGCTTCGAGAGAGCTCCTGCCCATAGCTAACCATTTAGCTTAAAAATTGGTTCTCAGAAAAATATGGTTAATATCTACATGGCCAGATTTTTTTGACTACTAAATAAGATACATGTAGCATCTGTCACATAGTCAGAGAGGGTGCCTTAATAAAATGTAGGTACCTAGCGATCAACCACTTTGTGTAGTTATAACCTAAGTTTTAATAAGTATATATTAAAATAACTTATTATATAGCAATTTTATTTCATCTTTCTTTTGCTGGAAGCATAGCTGAGAATATTAAGGAATATTTAGCAGTTTCTGCCTGAGAGATATTTTAAGAGAAAGAAAAGAGGGACTGGGGAATGATAAAGAGAATCACAGGCAAATAACAGCTGCCATCTTGAGACCAGCATGAATCCCCATAAATAATTTATTTAAGTTAAGGCTCATAATATTCTAAAGAATCTGACTTTTTTAGATTTGGTTTGTAATTAATTTGATAACCTGAGCCAATCCTTTGAGTTGCCCTGGCAACCAATTTTAGTAACATAAAGAAGTGCTAGATGTTAATTGGTATTCAGAGTTAGTAGCTGGTGTCTGCTTCTGTCTCCATGGTAACCTAACTGTCATGTTTTCATCTCTAGCATGGTGGTGAGATTTCATATGTGTGTGCCTTAATGCACAGGTCCATAGTCTCTGGCACAGTGTTTTAATTTAGTATCTCTAAATGTGATCATTTTTGAGGTATTAGGGTTATTGCTGAAAAACTATTGCTCCAGAGAAGCCAATTTCATCTTCTCTCTTCATCTTCCACACGTTGCTAGCTTCCATTTTGGGTGATGTGTGCATTAGGGTTTGTATGAATATCTGCATGGGAGTAAGTCGGCATAACTCTGTATGTATGTGTGGAATATAGATGTTTTAAATATGCAAAATAGGGCCAAATTGTATAAATAAAAAATGATTTTTCAAAAGTGTTTATCTGAGGTTAGAGGTAATGAATATTGTATTTGAGAGATAAATGTCAAACTAAAGAAATGAGATTCAGTGTTTTCCATATTGAAAAAAAATATTCTCACACTGCTGGATAATGCAGAGATCTTTCATATATCTAATTTCTAACAATTTCCTATTTAACAGAATGTAGTTCTCTCCTATGTTATCTTCTCTCTCCTCATTTTTCTACTTGATATTAAATGAAGTTAGCTCTTTTAATTTTTGATTTTTACTAGTCTTTTTTCCTGTCTCCGAACTGAAATAGAATTCTTTCCCAACCATAAATGGTCAGCCAATTAGCTGTAGTTAGTCCTCATTGTTATCATAAACACAGCAATATCATGATGGAGCCAAGGCAGATAATTTGCAATGTATAGTAATTAATCCTCTTAGAGAGGCAGCATGCATACTAAAAACAAAGCTAGCTTGAGATGCATTCAACACTGGGTTCAAACTCTGGCCTTTCCACTTACTACCCCTTGGAGGAAGAAAAAATATCAAGACAATTTTTAGAACAAATTAAAAAACCTCTCATTCTCCAATTTTCCTTATCTGGAAATTAGGGCCAATTATACAATGGAAATTGGTAAATTCTGTGAATCAGTGATCCCCCTTAGTATATGATATTCCCACCATGGTTGACTTTAAACCTCCAATATGGTGTTATTAAGCATGGAACTTTATAGAGATGCCTAGTAGTTGTCTCTCACAAGCCAGTGTGAACCAGCTCCAGCATACCACTACTTTGTGTTTGTTTTGAGGTTTAAATAAACTACGCTAGGTAAAATACTCGGTACGTAACAGGCTCCAAAGATCTTAATTGTCTCTCCTCTTAACAAAATGCACTCTCCATTTCTTTCTATTAAAAATATTAACAGTCTTATTGAGAAGTAATTCACACACCATGCAATTTATCCATTTAACTTTCCATTTCTATTAATACATCTGTTGATGAGCATCATATGCATCTAACATTTATTTGTAGAAGACAAATTTGCAAGTGTGGTACCTTTAAAATACGCCCCAAACTATTTGATACTCCTTCCTTCAAAATGTGGAGCCTAAGTCACCTCCGTTTGAGTATGGCTTGTACTTAATGACTTGCTTCCAACAAATAAAGTATCGTGAAAGTGACAGTGTATTGCTTTCTAGACTAAGTCATAAAAAGCACTGTGGTTTTCTCCTTTCTCTCCCTTTTGAAATTCTTATTTTGGGAGAAGGTTGCTATCAAAGGACTCAGCTGCCCGGTGCCCTATACGCTATGGAGAGATTCTCGTGGCTAGGATCTGAGTCCTCCAACGAACAGCCATGTTAGTGAGCCATCTTTGAAGTTGATTCTGCAGCCCAAGGGCAGTCTCCAGATAACTGAAGTTCTCACAGACATCCTGACAACAAACACCAATCGTGGGCCAAAATTACCCAGCCAAGCTGTTCTCTAATTCCTGATCGACAGAAACTGAGATAAGAAATGCTTATTGTTTTAAGCATTAACTTTTTGAGTAATTTATTACACAGCAATAGATAACTAATACAGCATAATTCATAGTTTTCCAAAAGCCTAAGATTTGTGTACAATAGCATTACATTTTAATTATAGAGTACAAAGAACATGCAGATGAACAATTTAATATTCCCAAGGATTGATAAAGAGAACGCTGTCAAGAGGGGAGTTGCTATCTATATTTACTATTAATAACCAATTCACTGGGTCTTAGTGGCTCACCACTGTCAAGGAATTTCTGTGTTGTGTCTGTAGGTATTTAAAGCAGTTTTCTAGATCGGTTGTGATCTGGGACATCTCTGGGAAGATGTGCTTATGTATAACATGAAGGTCGACTTGACTGGATTCCCAGAAGCATGTGAGGTTAATTAACTGGTAGCATCAATCCAAATTCTTGGAAGCTCAGACACCAAACTTAAAGTCTGTTACAGAGGCCATTATGATGGTCAGCGATGCAAGAAAGAGATCATACATATTTCTTTTAAGGCAGAAGTTCCTTTTACACTTTTCAGTCATATTTAAATGGATATATCCTTGATATGCTTTGTTTTACTTAAAACTTTAAATAGATTTTTCCTTTTATAGTAATACTTATTAAAGAGGTAGGCAAAATACTTTTAAAATAATAAAATATATATGACCTATATTTTACCTTGAGTTTCACACTTTAGAGAGTAGATTATTTGGTCCATTTATATTTTACTTTCAAACAGTGCAAGGCTGATGGCAAGTTCTCACATAGTAACCCCATGGAAAAACTACCTCTTAAGGTATGCATATTTTAACTTGAAATCACTGAAGTGGCACAGCAGTGACCCTAATGACCCCAAAGCCTAACATATTGGAAGAAAAATCCCAAGTGAGTCTTAATTAAGTGGACCACTAAGTAGAGTATGCTAAAACAATACTAATTGCACTGATAAACATAAACAGTGTGAACAGGAAGTACACAGATACACTTGCTAGGTGTTTATTCATATTTGAAAAAAAAGAAAGAAAAAAGAAAACAAAAAACTTTACATTTTTTTGTGAGGTCATCTTCAGTGGTTTATTTCAAAGATGCTGCGCAAATTCCAAATAAAGATAAGATGAACTGAAATGGAATAAAAGTAAACACTTTCTCAGCGTATTAGGTTATTTTTAAACTCTTCAGAGTGCACTTTATTTTATTTTAATCCCACTTTCCCAGAAATAACTGCTTAACTGAACAAAACAAACCACAAGAGGACTATCTGGTTGTGCGATTACCCATATTTAAGGTTGACCTTTTTGAAGTCTAAAGTCAAGTCACTTTTTTCTCCCATACCTTCTGCTTTGCTGTTGCTTATTTTTAAAAGTACTGTACTGCTAAAGTCAACAGCTGGTCCTCTTCTCATACACTTTTTAAAAACTGAAAATATATGAGAAAGAGTAATTTCAATTTGAGCATTTATTTTATTGAGGTCTATGTAGAAGCCTGTTGAAAAATTATGCCTCTAATAATAAGTAACCCTTTAATTCCTATTATTGTGATTTTTAAATAAATTAGCCAGTTGGAAGAATTAGGTGATGGACATATAAAGCAAAAACTTGCTGGTGAGAACGGCATCCTGACTTCTACACTGTCAAGCTACTTAACTGTGAAAAGACCAGCCTCTATGCTGGCATCGGGATATTAAGATGTGATCATTATTTTCCTGTAACTCTTAGTCTTGAAGGGAAGACAGACATGACTTTAAAAATTACAGTAAATGCTAATAATGTTATGAAAGACAGACATAAAGCACAGTGAGATAAAGAAAAAGGAGCTGCTAGTTTTTCCTTTAGGACTTGGCAGAACGTTTCCCAAAAGAGGTGAATCACCGTAAGAAAGCACACGAGAGATATGGAGGGCTTCTGGGAGAGATGATATTTGAGCTAAGACTTGAAGGATGAACAACAATTTGTCAAAACCTGCTCTTCCCTCTCTTTCAGGTTAGTCACAACTGAATCTTTCAGGAGAGGGAAAAGCGGGTATGCAAATTCAAGCAGTTAGGATGCGTTCAGTGTGTTTAAAGAGTAGATGTTCAACATGACTAGACTGTACATTTGTGTCTGTGGGTCATTTAGAAGATGTGATGGCAGAAGCAACAGGACTGGTGGGATATGGGGCTTAAAAGATTTGCGGAAATTAGGCTGTGAACACATGAGTAAGCCATACTGTGGGTTTGGATTTGATTTCATATATGATAGCTGTTTGAGATTTTCAGCAGTGAGGTGATATGATCATAATTGTTTTTATAAAAAGTACCACATTTAGGTAGTAGGTGAGCAGTGTGGTGGATGAGACCATAGTTTCTGGAAAATCACTTAGGATATTACCACAATTGTCTACACATATTGATTCTCCAGTACAGGTGGTGGAAAGCACGGTCACCAAATTGGCATATTACAGATACATACAGGTAAATATTTCCCAGTATGAATTCCAATACTTTAGAAGAGACTTTGATTCTCTGATTGGCCCAGTTTGGGTCTAGTGTCCACCCATGTAACAATCAGTTGTGACCAGGAAGCAGGGTCATATGGTGGGAGAAAGGCTTATCAGAATTCTACTTCTGCAGCTCAGCAATGGGGGCCTCAGAGGAAGGGACTTTGTTGTGATCTGGGAAGACAACTTAGTAGGTTTCCACTGGGGAGTAGAGATAATATGTTTTGTTTGGGGCACATTATTCAAGCTCTTAATGGTTGTAATTTAACCCGGGCTTGGCGTCAGATGCAATCAGAACAGACAGATACAGACTGTCTTCAAATATTTGAAGATGCAGTAACCTTGGTGATAATGTTTAGTTCTCCACTGAAGGTGAAAGATAACATCTTTTAGAAATCTGGAAATAGATGGCTTCCAGGAAGTTTCAGTATTATGTTTCAAAAAAGCAATCCATCTTCCTCCTCTGCTTTTCTCTAAGAGTGAAGAGGTATTCTACCTTCCTGTGTGTTTAAAAATCTGTAGCTTGGAATAGCCACTGGGAAATAAATTTAAGAAACTTACTTTATAAACTACTTGTTTTGCTGCAGTTTTTAAATGTCTACACGGTCAAGAGTTTATGCAGGTATCAAAAGTTTGACTAGAGTTGGGTTTGCTTGAAACTCTGCAGGCTTAGGTTCCTAGGACCAAAATGAATTTATCTTAACTGGGTGCATTATTTCTTTTACCCTCTGATCCTGCTTAAGATTTTCAGTAATGTGTGAGTTTCCCACACATGGATTATTTAGCTTGGGGACTGTTTAATATTTTTTAAATCCTAGGTTTACTTCTCTCATCCTCTCAGACAAATTTTAGGTTGCACCCATCCGGCCCCTTCATCCACACCTGTGGGATATATTTGGGAAAAGAAAAAATGGGCTAAATAAGGACAAGTAAAAAGATAAATATCCATCCCACTCTACCCTTCCAAAGCTTTACCTAATCTATTCCAAAGAAAAAATGTGAAAAGTGGGTTATTTTGGAATAACCACCTTGGAAAAATATTTTTAGCTTTCAAAATTCAGTTTCTTACTATGAAAATTCATATATAAAACAAAAAACTCCAATAATTTTCAAGACAAGTGCAATCTTAGACATTTTAGATAATAGCGTTATTTTCTGTGCATAAATAGCATGTGTGGGTAACCCTCATTGTATGTGGGTTGAAGGAATCAAAGGAATCAAATCAAATAGTCTCATCTTATGCTATTGGTGCCTGGTATACTGGAGATCTGCACAAATGAAGACTCAGTATATACCCTAACCATAAGCAAGTCTTCCCCACAAAAGATTTTAAACCTTCTTTCCAGACACTAGGCACAGAACAAAGAGCACATGAAACAGGAACTGTGGAATAACATTGCGTTCCCAAAGAAAACATAACTGTGATAGATGACAGAATGAAAACCCCAGAGCACACAGCAGAGAAGTACAGCAACTGGAGTCAACATTTACAGAAAACCCTGTAGGAAGACTATGGCACTACCAACTGATCAACATGTATGTACTTTAAAACTACTTTTAAACAAGGAAATCATTGTTTCTTGAGTTATGCGACCTCGGAATCAGAATCCTGAGGCAGGAAGCAAGTACCTTAGTATACATAACATATTCCAACTAAAACATGGAATTCAGGCTGGATTATGATGGATTAGCAGACATAAACAGTGCCTTATTAGAATCATAACCTACTGTAAATCTTCTGTATTCCATTGACTATAACATATAGAATCACCTTACAGGGATTCAATTACAGGGTCCAAGCTGTCCTTCTCCACAAACTTAATTGCCTTCTTCAAAAATTCACAGGTTAATTCTTAAAGAGTTATGAAAGTTGATTGAGTGAAGAGACCCTGACTTACTCCTTGCCTGTATTCTTGCATGTGGTATAGACAGAAACAACCTTAGAGCTGAACAGAGTGCCTAGCACCTGTTTGGTGCTCAAGTGAATAGATGAACTTAATCTCCCTGGATAACTTTGTTCTTAGGTTACAAAACTCATTTTGTATTGCAGCCAGGCTGAGAAGGGCCCATCACCTGCACATAAATATTTGGAGAGTGGTGACAACCTGAAGACAGCTAGCTGCAAGGTGATATTCCAGAATAAATTTTGAAGCTCCAGATGGTGAGAGATTATTGTGTTTACAAGTATAATTGGGGGATAAAAGAAAGTTATCAAATTGTAGAGGCAATCTCTAGGTGCTGAAGGATTATAGACTCCCCCATGAATTGAAGGTTAGTTCAGGAAAGTTCTTTATTCTAAGTCTGGAGATGCCTTCAAATCAGAGCAGCATAGAAAAGAAGGGTAAGTCTGGAGTTGGTGGGGTAGTGTGGTGCACAGACAGAGAGAAAGGACATGGCTTTCTTGGAGATCATGTGAGTTGATAGAATAGCTCTTACAGTGAACACAGTAAGTACCAATAAGATTGAACAAACTAGGAAAACCCAGTGAACAAAAATGGTCCTCTGATGGGAAGAGTTGGTGGACAACTGGAGGAGAGGAGGGGCAGAAACAAAGAGGGCCTGGAGAGAGTAAGCAACACCTTAAAGATCAATCAAATTACATTAAATGATGAATGTGAATGATAAGATGAAGAGTGTGCTGTAAATAGAGCGCCAGGAACTAACATTAACTGAGAGTTAATAGTAGGCACATGAAAAGCACGTTATATATTCATCTCACTTGATTATCACCACAGCTGGAAAAATAGAACAGATTAAGCAACTTACAGGCATCAAGTCCCTAATAGGTGCAATGTGGCAAGAATAACCCAAAAGAAGTAGACAAATTATAGATGCTTGAGTCACATTTATAAGGGTATCAATCAGAGTTCTGCCAGAAAACAGATGACACCTTCAAATGGGGAATGTATGTAGATAATTTAACAAAGAGACTATTCACAGAGATGTGGGCAGACTTCAAAAAACAGTAGAGAATACTGCAGTACTCCAAAACTAGTAACAGAAAAGAACATTTTTCACCCAGAACCTAAATGACACTTAAAGAGGGTGTGGATCCTGGAATATGGAGATGTTCTGATGCTGAGAGGGCCGCTTTGTCAGGTGTCGTGACCTTTGGGAGCATGAGACAGCCAATCTGCAATGACTGTATAAGAAAGAGCCAGAGATATACAGACAGTGTCCTCACTTCTCTCCTTCTTTGATCTCTTGTTAATGCCTCTCCCCACCCCTCCCATTGCCTAAACTCACCTGGAAACAGAAGGACAAGGAGCTTGCTGAAGGAATTCATGCATTCTCCCTAATGGGGCAGAGGACAGAGAGGAGACGGCTACACAGGAAATCTGGAGAAGAAAATTGGAGCTTCCCAGCCCAGGGAGTCAATCACTTCTGACCACATAAGTCAGTGGTTCCCAGGCTTTTTGGGGCAGAATAATAATCTGAGTTTTTAAAAGATCCATAAGCTTGGGTCAGTTTCCCACACATTCCAGAGATTCTGATTCATTAGGCCTGGAATAGGACTCATGAATCTCCTTCTTCCACAGTGCCAGTTATTAAGCAGGTATTCATTGGATCACACTATGAGAAATGCCTTCTTGAGTAGAGAAAGAGAGTCTTCTCTTTGTAGCCAAGTTGGCCTTTGGGAGCCAGTTTTCACATCTTGGTGCTCCTTTTAGGGAATTTCTGGCAGGGGGAGGGGTCCTAGCATCATGTAGTATCATGATTATCTATCTATCTATCTATCTATCTATCTATCTATCTATCTATCATCTATCATCTATGTACCTGTCTATCTATCATGTATCTGTCAATACAGGCTTTGACGTTAGTCACAAATGAACCTTAATTCCACTTAAAATATGTGATCTTAATCTCTCTAAACCTCAGTTTCCTTCTCTCAAAATAGAGTGATGAGACCTAATTCATAGGGCTGCATTGAGGACTGTATGTGATTAAATGTAAAAAAATAAAATAAAAAATAACTAACATAATCTTTGGCACAGAGGAAATCTACAGTTATTGATATCTATGGCATTATCATTTTGGCTGTCATCACTTTGCATTGCTTTTTTGCAATCTGTGTTCTACGTTAGCATTAAATGTGGTATTCAGAGTCAAAACTGCTATAGGAATCAAAACTCAATAGAGAAGACTATGTGCACTTTACTCATTTTTAATAATGCAAATAATGATTTAGTCTTTGTACCTAGAAGCTTTTGATGCAAACACGGGAGAAATGGCAAGATAAACTAGAGGGAAGAGACCTAGTTTACTTTCCTTTGCCCATTATCAATTCAAAGACGATGAAAACAATAGACAGAGCAACCTTCTAGTAAGCTGGGGAATTAAAAAATCTTTTCAGAAAAAAAGTTGTAAAATGTGTTCATGAGAGCATTTTTATGATAATTGACTTGTTTAGCTTAAGGGATGTTTAGAACCAGGGCCCTGCCAGAGTTTGTGTGCCGAAAACTATCGAAAACGTTTCCTGTATAGTTAGTAAACAATAAGTCCTATTGTTTTGTTGGAGTTCAGGTGGTCCCAATTTTGAGGGTGGGGTCTCTAAATCTCTTCCTAGCTCCTTCCTATCCCTGCTATGCTTAGTTTCAGAAATTGTTGGAGCATCCCCTCCAAGCAGCCTTTGAAGCCCTTCCAGCAGAGGAACTGCAGAACTCAAAAATCCTAGCTGCAGGTTGGGTCCACATTACTACGAAGACCACCAGCCAAGAAAGCAGCTTGGTGATAAGATGGAAGAATGAAGGAGCTCCAGTTTTGAAGCAGGGTTTTTTTTTGTTTTTGTTTTCCTCCCGTTAGAGCAGAGGGAGTAGGGCTGAGCAGCTTGGACAATGGACCAGATAAAAAGGCGAGTTTTTTTTGTTTGTGTGTTTTTTTTGTTTGTTTGTTTTGTTTTGTTTTGTTTTTGAGACAGTCTCAGCCCTGTCGCCCAGGATGGAGTGCAGTTACACAATCTTAGCTCACTGCAACCTCTACCTCCCAGGTTCAAGCTATTCTTCTGCCTCAGCCTCCCCAGTAGCTGGGACTATAGGCGTGCACCACCATGCCCAGCTAATTTTTGTATTTTGAATAGAGGCGGAGTTTCACCATGTTGACCAGGATGAGGTGGGCATTTTTATAGGATTCATTCCCCAGCAGTATAAAACTTAAAGACAGTAAAAACACAAAGTTGTCAAGGATTTGTCATATTTTCAAGTATTAAAGGAAAAGAATGAAGTGTTTAGAAAAAACTTGAAGCAGAAAAGAATAAATGGGATTTAAGATGAATTGTTTAGCCTGTCTGTTATAAATTAAAGCAGTTTTTTTCAAGTGGGGATGATTTTGTCCCTGAGGGGACCTTTGACCATGTCTAGAGACATTTTTAGTTGTCTCAACTTGGGGAAGGAGGTGTACTATCGTCTCTGTTCTGTACAGGCCAGGGATGCTACTAAACCTCTTCTAGTGACGCACAGCAAAGAATCCTCAAGTTCAAAATTCCTATAGGGTCAAGTCTTTCCATGCATTCTAACTTGCTATTTCAAGTCTTAGCAAACCTCTGAATTTCACCAAATTATTTGGGTCTCTAGATAGACTCTGATTAACATTCACAGTTATATGTACTGGGAAGAGTTTTATCATGGCCCTGTGACACCGAATGTTGAGAATTATTTAAGCCATCATTTACCTAATGCCACTTTATCTTGAGGTACACTGATAGTTAATGGCCAAGTCCATTCGCAGAATAATAAAATTTCCAGAACAAACAGAAGAAGTTTCACTAGGCAAGATTAAAGCAGTTTTTTTGTCTAAGATTTCTTAGACCCAAGTCAATGGTGTTAGAGCATTAATGTGTGTGGAAGGAAGGAAGATCTGTGGTGTGATACTGTAGCAAAAACAGGAGAAATTATTTATTTTTTAAAATTAATTCTATTTTAAGCACCATACAAGGTCATTTAGAGTAACTAGATAAATATTTAATCAGCTTCTATTTTTCTTTTTTGTCACACACATAAGCTAGGGTATTGAAAGTATCTCCTGGATTGCCAATTTGCTGTGAGGGTAAGAAAGGCTTCCTTTATATTTTGGCCCCTCTCCTTCAAAGTGTTCTGTTAATAGATTTTTCTTGTGCCTTTGGGGAAACTTTCCACTTTAGGAAACACTTTTTGATATGACCTTGGTTGAAATTTACCTTGGCCACTACTCCTTCCTTGTGGCATAGTAACAACTTTTACATTTTAATATTTGAACTTGGACATTCAAACTGGTAGGAAAAACCCTACCCAGCCTCTCCATGCCTTTGAAGGATATTAGTATATGTTTCACACAATGGGCTTCACCTTTTATTGAAGCTTTTGGATCCAAGAGAGGAAGGGCATGGTAAGAAAATTAGAACTTGTCACTGTCAGAGAGATCATTGAATTGGTAAAGATTCATGAAATTAGCTAGGTAAAATGTAAAGCCTTAGCCTCAGTTCTGTTTGTATTGCAGTTTTCGTAAATTGCAATTTTGAGAGACAAGAAAAAAAGAAGAAAAGCTATAATAGAGGATACAGCTTAATTATGAATGACTTCAATTGAGTTGTCTCTACTTGAATATAGTGTTAAAAAAATTAAAATCTATTGAAAACCATGAACTTGAAATTATTCACAATGCTTTTGCTTTACTTGGTTAAGATTTTCTCTTAGAAAACTCTCATCGAGGTAATGTGTTCTCTATGACCCTATTTAGGAAAAAAATTATCTCTCTCTCTATATATGTAATACACACATGTATATATATATCATACATACATATTAAAATTTATGCATATCTTTTTATATCAAAATGCTATCTTATTTTAAAGTAAATTAGTTGACTGGCTAATTTTCAGCTATTTGGAAAGTGACAAATTGATCATAAGAAAGCTAAAATGACAAATTCAAAATGGCTAAATTCATATAGTTATTGAGCTTTCAACTGACGTCTACTAGTCCTAACTTTTAAAAAAGAGGGACAAGACTGACAGTGACCATGTTGACCCTCAGTGGTCTCTAGCTATGACATCTGGGTAGTGAGGAATTCTTTAGGGTTGTAATTTTTGCTTCTAGTTTTCCAAACCTACCCATCGCCCTTGCATTTCAGGCTTGAAAGACCAAGGCTGTTTTCATGGTAGATTTCAAGTCCTGCCTCCCTGGGATTCATTTCCTGGCCAATATGATTGAGGACGCCATTTCCAACCCTGCTCAGTGCTTTTTATTCTTTTCATTGACCTTTAAAAAAATAATCATAAACTCAACATTCACTGGGAGGCTCAGGCCACACCATGGTTTACTCTTTTATTTAATAAAGATGTGCAGAAAGTCTACTCTCGGCAAAAGACTTAACACTCACTTGTGAAAGACTTTCTGGGGCTTTTTGTAATTATCTGAGAGGAACAGTCAATAGTGTAGATTCAAGAATATGTGAGAGAAATAGACTCTGGTCAAGTACATATGAGACTTTGGAACATCTCCAGACTAGAGTAGACAATCTAATAAAAATTGTTTTATTGTTTGGTGTATTTTTCACATATTCCATTTATAGAAGTAGAAATTAGGCTTAAAATAATGAGAAAAAATAAGCACAAAATACCGTGAAGAAACAGGTTTTTTTTTTCCTTTTCCTTAGACATTTTGTTATTTTAAACTCAGCCTTAGCTAAATAAAGGTGAATTTTTAATTCTATACTACAACATGAAAAAGTTTAACTTGATTTTCTGTGGCAATAGGACAAGAGAAGGTGTTTATAGCTAAAATCAGTGCTCTCAATCACACCTTTTGCACATGATAGAAAAGCAACAATCTGGATCAGTAGATGATAATTCACTTTCCTTCCTCTCACTCATCCGTTTGTGGGGAGGCTCCAAAGAGATGAAAAAAAAAAAAAAAAAATCGGGCAGATGAAAAACAAAGAGGAAGGAGAAGTAAAAGGAGGCCAGATGGTCTGTGGAATGAACTAACTCTACTTGTTGTTTCTGAAGAGCCGGCTGTGCTAATATGTGGATATCCACCAAAGGTGCTATGAAGGGCAGAGGGAATGTGTTCCCCTAAAAGCACAGTAGAGGCTGTGTAATCTGATAAGAGTGGTTCTCAAATGGAATTATTTTTAATGAGTAAGAAGGTGTTATTTGCTGGGAGATACTAAAATGTCAGGTGAGCATCATTACAGACAGAGGGAAAGTGAATCCTGCTATAAAGCTGCAAATCCCACAGCATAACCTCCAGCGTTTCCTCCTCTCCCCCACTTCTCTCCTTTCGCCAGCTCGCTTGCATGTCCTTTGATATCAAACTTGCACATAAAACCATAAACCTGTTCATCTGTGTTTCTCTCTTCCCTTTATGCTGATATTAGCTTTTTTACCCTAGGTTCTGAGTTTCATTTAAATTTCTTATTGCATAAAACATGAGCCAAGTAAAAACTGATCCACCTGTGGGTTATGTAGAAAAAGGCAGATTGGAAATCAATGAGCCAGAAACATTTCAAAATAAAATAATCTTACAGGCTAGCCTTTTAACATGCTATCCAGAAGCCCTGAATATATCATAAACTAACACAACACAGGTCAACTATACGTCCAGAAACCAGAATGCTTTTTTAGACTTTATAGATGATTTGGTGCACTTGTTACTAGCCTTTTTGGGTCACAGAACCCTTGGAGGACCTCAGAAAAGGCAAGGAAATTCCATTTTGAAGAAAACTTAGGCACTCCTGACACAACAATGTGCATATAATTTCAGAATATTACCAGAGGCCTTAAAGCTCATTCACAGATCTATGCTAAGGGCTCCAGAACTCCCTCAATCCCTTCAGTGTGTGTGAATGACTAAGTCAAATCCAAAAGCAGAGCACATTTGTAGCATAAACTGGCCTCCAGGTTCCCAGTCTCACTACCTTTGATCATGATGTCAGCTCTCTACAGAGCTCTGAGATAAAGGGACACTGATAATTCCTGAAGTGATGGTACTGATTGAATAGCATCTTCAAAATTTATTCTACTTGGAATCGCAAAATGTTACCTTATTTGGAAAAAAGGTCTTTGCAGATGTAATTAGTTAAATTAAGATGAGGTGATACTGGATCAGGGTAGGTCCTAAGTCCAATGGCTGGTGTCCTTTGAAGATGGTCACGTAGAGACACATGGGAAGAAGGCCATTTGATGACTGTCACTGTGAACTGGCATCATGTTTAGGGATCACAGTGAGGCAGAGATTGGAATAGTGCCAGGAATGTCAAGTCTCACTGGCAACTACCAGAAGTGAGAACAAGGACACAGAACAGATTCTTCCCTGGAAACTTCAGAAGGAATAAACCCTGCTGACCCTGTGATTTTGGAATTCTAGTCTCCAGAACTGTGAGAGAATAAACTTCTGTTTTAGGCAACTCAGTTTGTAGTAATTTGCAATGACAGGCCTAAGAAACTAATACAGTGATTTACTGCTCTCTGTTTATGTTTTTATTAATAATGTTTTTAAAAACCTTCACATGTTGTTCCCATCACTGACCCACTTGGTCTCTTTCCATTTTTTTTTTTAGACTAGCTGACCTGAGTATTAATGCTGGATATAGCAATGTCCTTCTATGTCCTTCTAAATTTTCTTCATGAGTAGTGGTAAGTTATGCTGAGAAAAATTATTGAACCTACAGTTACACAACATTGCTCTTGTTGCCTTTCAAAAATGGACAATGTCTCCCATATGGAATATCTACTGATGATATCACAAGAAGGTGAATAAAAAAATCCAATGAAGACATAAAAGGAAGTTTCATTTAAATTATCTGGTAAAATGGAAGTTTGCTTTACACACACTGTAAAGAAGCCTTGGGAGATAGTGTTGTTGACTTCCCATGCTCTGAAGTACTCTTTGACTCAGGAAGATAGCTCCGGCCCTACAAAGGAAGGGCTGTCTGAAATAACTGCTCACAGAGACCTCTCAGCAATTCCATAAGATAAGTGAATTGGCTTGAATCAAATGTTTTGCAATTCAATTTAGAGAGCATTTACCGGCCACCGTGTACTACTCAAGTTACTAGAACACTAAGTTGACTCATGCTTGGAAATACTGGTTTTATGTTACTATCAGTGTATTGTCGTAAATCCATCCACAATTACAAAGAGTCCTACTCTGCTGCTGTAGCTACCTTTAACTCCTTGCTCTCAGCAAATTGTATGCCTAGGGAGATGGACTACTTCAGCCTTGAGAAATTTCCAATTAGGTCATTTTGAGAAGCAGTCTGGATGTGTGGTCTGAAATAGGATTTCCAGTTGTGCCTATTTTTATTTTCAAGAACTGCTTGCAAGTAAATGCCACTGAGTTTGTTGGGAAGGGGTTACTTTTTACTACCTTTGGGAATTGTGCCTCACTCTTAGGTTGCATAGCTTCTATTTTTTTGAGCCCCTTCTGATTTTCTCATATGGTTGCTGAAATTTGCAAAATCATTGTAAGTTTCTGTTTTTTCACTAGCAAAATGAGAAATAGTAAAACATTTAGGGGTTGGGAGGATGAACTGAGGAAGGATAGCCATTGGATTGTTTTTATTAGGCCTCTACAAATTGATGGCAAAAAAAGACCTGGCCCTTTGAAAGAGCACCCCATCTCCTCAAATGTGTACTAGTGAGTTTACAAGAGGCTATAATGACAGCTGAAGTCATCTGTGTTCAAGTATAACTATGGACTTAGAAAAATAAGTCAGGAATCTATGGAACTGCATTGAAAACTCAGCTGTGCATTGCTTAGTCATATAGGAAACATGGTAAGGAAATGCAGTATGATCAGAACAGCTTAACCCCTAGAGTGCAAGCTGCATACAGGAACAGGGCAGTAAAACCAGGAAAACTGAGGGGATGGTGGCCTTTTAGGAGAAAAATATAAGAGGAAAAACAAATCTAGGAAAGAAAAATATGAAGCAGAGAAAAGGCTGTGAAAAGAAAGAGAACAAATGAGTCCAAGAAGCCAAGATAGTTGAGTAGCAGGCAGTGTTTTGAATGTGCAATGATGATCAATAATCCCGAAGATGGATGTGTGTGAGAGCAGTGACAGTGAGAAGATGAGATGTCTCTAAGGCAGACCTTGGTTTAAATCTCAAGTCTGTGGCTTGCTAACTTTGCAGTGTCAAGCAACTTATTTCATTCTTCTGAGACTCATCTATAAAATATGGATAATTACTGTGTTTCTGCACTGTTGTGAATATTTTAGTTAATATATGCATTTTAGTCCCTAGCAAAATGCAATGAGTAACAGTTATTAGTTAGTCTAATGAGGAAACAAAGGGAGGGACAACTAAGAGTAAAGTTGTCCACTTTCTACTTCAGCTCTCCCCTCCAAGGGAAAAGGTGACATGCTGGTGCTAAATCTGACTGAAGGCATCTGGGTCACATGTATCTATGAGAGTCCCTGACTAGAATCTAGTTGTTTCCTGCAATAATCTCGTATGTATTAGAGCAGGTTGTTCAACAGAGTAATACGTGTGGTTATTTAAATTTAAACTAAAACTTAAAATATGCTTTGTTTCAATAGCTACATTTCAAATAATCAATAGCCACATTGCTGGTAGGCAGTATACACACACACACACACACACACACTTGTGCATATATGTGCATATCTTTGTGTACATATGTGTATTTCTGTCATCACAGAAAGTTCTATTGTCTGCCCTTGCTTGACTATGGTGGACTATGTGATCAAAAAAATGTAATCCCATAAGTCAGGAAAGTGGGCAAAGATTGAGGAAAGAAATTAAAATAGGAAGATAGGGCTTCTGCTGATGGAAGCCCCTCTCTTTTTAAAAAATACCTGAGGTGATGACAGAAGAAAGGAGTGCTGAAGATTAGAAAGGTGGCCGGGCGCGGTGGCTCAAGCCTGTAATCCCAGCACTTTGGGAGGCCGAGATGGGTGGATCACGAGGTCAGGAGATCGAGACCATCCTGGCCTACACGGTGAAACCCCGTCTCTACTAAAAAATACAAAAAACTAGCCGGGCGAGATGGCGGGCTCCTGTAGTCCCAGCTACTCGGGAGGCTGAGGCAGTAGAATGACGTAAACCCGGGAGGTGGAGCTTGCAGTGAGCCGAGATTGCGCCACTGCACTCCAGCCTGGGCGACAGAGCGAGACTCCGTCTCAAAAAAAAAAAAAAAAAAAAAAAGATTAGAAAGGTGAGTTAACCGTAAACTGTAATGTCTATGGCCTGGGGCAAGGATGAAAGGATTGCAGCCACACTTGAAATTTGCTCTAGGAGTGGTATTGTGGTCCCAGAAAACCTATTACATGGTGACTAACATGGAGATCTGCGTACTTAGAGTGGTGGTAATGTGGTGACATCGAGAACTATGTAAAAGTAAAACAGATGCACTCCTAGGAAGTAGACCTTCCCAAATGCATCATACAATGCATGGAAAAACAGAAATCGAAAGAACATTGGGACCCAAAGTGAGGTTTTGCTCTGAGTCTTTTAAATCAAAGTCCCAAGAGAACAAGAAGGAGAATTCCCTATGCTTAATCCACCTAGTATCTAACATGCAGTGAATATATATAAGAATAGATGGGGAGTGGTGGATCTCCCACCACTCCTCAAGTGGGTCCCTGACCCCTGTGTATCCTGACTGGGAGACACTTCCCAGTAGGGGCCGACTGACAGCCTCATACAGGAGAGCTCTGACTGGCATCTGGCAGGTGTCTCTCTGGGATGAAGTATCAAGAGGAAGGAATAGGCAGCAATCTTTGCTGTTCTGCAGTTTTGGCCGGTGACACCTATACAAACAGGGTCTGGAGTAGACCTCCAGCAAACTGCAGCAGACCTGTAGCAGAGGGGCCTGACTGTTAGAAGGAAAACTAACAAACAGGAAAGAATAGTATCAGCATCAATGAAAAGACATCCACTCAGAGACCCCATCCGAAGGTCACCAACTTCAAAGACAAAAAGTAGATAAATCCACGAAGATGGGGAGGGACCACAGCAAAAAGTCTGAAAATTCCAAAACCCTGAACGTATCTTCTCCTCCAAAGGATCACAACTTCTCACCAGCAAGGGAACAAAACTAGATGAAGTATGAGTTTGACTGGATGGAGAATGAGTTTGACAAATTGACAAAAGTAGGCTTCAGAAAGTGGGTAATAAAAAATTCCTCCGAGCTAAAGGAGAATGTTCTAACCCAATGCAAGGAAGCTAAGAACCTTGAAAAATGGTTAGATAAATTGCTAACTAGAATAACCAGCTTAGAGAAGAAAATAAATGACCCGATGGAGCTGAAACACACAGCACGAGAACTTCGTGAAGCATACACAAGTATCAATAGCCAAAACAATCAAGTGGAAGAAAGGATATCAGAGATTGAAGATCAATGAAATAAAGTGAAAAGACAAGATTAGAGAAAAAAAGAGTGAAAAGAAACAAAGCCTCCAAGAGATATGGGACTATGTGAAAAGACCAAATCTAGGTTTGATTGGTGTACCTGAAAGTGATGGGAGAATGGAACCAAGTTGGAAAACACCCTTCAGGATATTATCTGGAAGAACTTCCCCAACCTAGCAAGGTAGGCCAGCATTCACATTCGGGAAATACAGAGAACACCACAAAGATACTCCTCAAGAAGAGCAACCCCAAGACACATAACTGTCAGATTCACCAAGATTGAAATGAAGGAAAAAATGTTAAGGGCAGCCAGAGAGAAAGGTCTGGCTACCCACAAAGGGAAGCCCATCAGACTAACAGCGGATGTCTCTGCAGGAAACCTACAAGCCAGAAGAGAGTGGGGGCCAATACTCAACATTCTTAAAGAAAAGAATTTTCAACCCAGAATTTCATATCCAGCCAAACTAAGCATCATAAGTGAAGGAGAAATAAAATCCTTTACAGAGAAGCAAAGGCTGAAAGATTTTGTCACCAACAGGCCTGCCTTACAAGAGCTCCCGAAGGAAGCACTAAACATGGAAAGGAATAACTGGTAGCAGCTACAGAAAAAACATACCAAGTTGAAAAGACCATTGATGTTAGAAAGAAACTGCATCAACTAATGGGCAAAATAACCAGCTAGCATCATAATGACAGGATCAAATTCACACATAAAAATATTAACTTTAACTGTAAATGGGCTAAATGCCCCAATTAAAGGACACAGACTGGCAATTTGAATAAGGAGTCAAGAACTGGTGTGCTGTATTCCGGAGACCCATGTCATGTGCAAAGAAACACATAGGCTCAAAATAAAGGGAGGGAGGAATATTTAATAAGCAAATGGAAAGAAAGTAGGGGTTGCAATTCTAGTCTCTGAGAAAAACAGACTTTAAACCAACAAAGATCAAAAGAGACAAAGAAGGACATTATATAATAGTAAAGGGTTCAGTGCAGCAAGGAGAGTTAACTATTCCAAATGTATGTGCACCCAATACAGGAGCACCCAGATTCATAAAGCAAGTTCTTAGAGACCTACATAGAGACTTAGACTCCCACACAATAATAGTGGGAGACTTTAACACCCCACTGTCAATATTAGACAGATGAGTGAGACAGAAAATTAAAAAGGATATTCAGGACTTGAACTCAGCTCTGGACCCAGCAGCCCTAATAGACATCTACAGAACTCTCCAACCCAAATCAACAGAATATACATTCTTTTCAGCACCATATCACACCTTTTCTAAACCTGACCACATAACTGGAAGTAAAACACTCCTCAGCAAATGCAAAAGGATGGAAATAATAACAGTCTCTCAGACCACAGTGTAATCAAACTAGAAATCAGAGTTTAAAAATTCACTACAAATGGCACAACTACATGGAAACTGAACAAACTGCTCCTGAATGACTACTGGGTATATAACAAAATGAAGGCAGAAATAAAAATGTTATTTGAAACCAATGAGAACAAATATACAACATACCAGAATCTCTGGGACACATTTAAAGAAGTGTGTCGAGGGAAATGTATAGCACTAATTGCCCACAAAAGAAAGCAGGAAATATATAAAATTGACATCCTAAAATCACAATTAAAAGAACTAGAGAAACAAGAGCAAACAAATTCAAAAGCTAGCAGAAGACAATAAATAACTAAGATCAGAGCAGAACTGAGGGAGATAGAGACACACACACAAAAAACCTTCAAAAAGTCAATGAATTCAGGTGCTGGTTTTTTGAAAAGATCAACAAAACAGATAGACCACTAGCAAGACTAATAAAGAGGAAAAGAGAGAAGAATCAAATAGACACAATAAAAAATGATAAAGAAGATATTACCACCGACCCCACAGAAATACAAACTACCATCAGAGAATACTATAAACACCACTGTGCAAATAAACTAGAAAATCTAGAAGAAATGGATAAGCTCCTGGACACATACACCCTACCAAGGCTAAACCAGGAAGAAGTCAAATCCCTGAACAGACCAATAACAAGTTCTGAAATTGAGGCAGTAATTAATAGCCTACCAACCAAAAAAAGTGCAGGACCAGACAGATTCACAGCCGAATTCTACCAGAGGTACAAGGAGGAGCTGGTACCATTCCTTCTGAAACTATTCCAATCAATAGAAAAACAGGGAATCCTCCCTAATTCATTTTATGAGGCCAGCATCATCCTGACACCAAAACCTAGCAGAGACACAACAAAAACAAAGAAAATTTCAGGTCAGTATCCCTGATGAACATCAATGCAAAAATCCTCTATCAAATACTGGCAAACCGAATCCAGCAGCACATGAAAAAGCTTATCCACTAAGAACAAGTTGGCTTCATACCTGGGATGCAAGGCTGGTCCAACATATGCAAATCAATAAACATAATCCATCACGAAAACAGAACCAATGACAAAAACCACAGGATTATCTTAATAGGTGCAGAAAAGGCCTTCGACAAAATTCAACATCCCTTCATGTTAAAAACTCAGCAAACTGGGTATCAATGGAATGTATCTCAAAATAATTAGAGCTATTTATGACAAACCCACAGCCAATATCATACTGAGGGGTCAAAAACTGGAAGCATTCCCTTTGAAAATCGGCCCAAGACAAAGATGCTCTCTCTCACTGCTCCTATTCCACATAGTATTGGAAGTTCTGGCCAGGGCAATCAGGCAAGAGAAAGAAATAAAAGGTATTCAAATTGGAAGAGAGGATGTCAAATTGTTTCTGTTTGCAGATGACATGACTGTATATTTAGAAAACCCCATCGTCTCAACCCAAAATCCCCTTAAGCTGATAAGCAACTTTAGCAAAGTCTCAGGATGCAAAATCAATGTGCAAAAATCACAAGCATTCCTATACACCAATAACAGACAGCCAAATCATGAGTGAACACCCATTCACAACTGCTACAAAGAGAATAAAATACCTAGGAATACAACTTACAAGGGATGTGAAGGACCTCTTCAAGGAGAACTAAAACCACTGCTGAAGGAAATAAGAGAGGACACAAACAAATGGAAAAACATTCCATGCTCATTGATAGGAAAAATCAATATCATGAAAATGGCCATACTTCCTAAAGTAATTTATAGATCCAATGCTATCCCCATCAAGCTAATATTGACTTTCTTCACATAATTGGAAAAACCTACTTTAAACTTCATATGGAACCAAAAAAGAGCCCGCATAGCCAAGACAATCCTAAGCAAAAAAACAAAACGGGAGACATCATGCTACCTGACTTCAAACTGTGCTACAAGGCTACAGCAACCAAAAGGGCATGGTACTGGTAACAAAACAGATATATAGACCAATGGAACAGAACAGGGGCCTCAGAAATAATGCCACACATCTACAACCATCTGATCTTTGGCAAACCTGAGAAAAACAAGCAATGGGGAAAGGATTCCCTGCTTAATAAATAGTGTTGGGAAAACTGGCTGGCCGTATGCAAAAACCTGAAACTGGATCCCTTTCTTACACCCTACATAAAAATTAACCCGAGATGGATTAAAACTTAAACATAAGACCTAAAACCATAAAACCCTAGAAGAAAACCTAGGCAATGCCATTCAGGGCATAGGCATGGGCAAAGTCTTCATGACTAAAACACCAAAAGCAATGGCAACAAAAGACAAAATTACAAATAGGATCTAATTAAACTAAAGAGTTTCTACACAGCAAAAGAAACTTTCATCAGAATGAACAGGAAACCTACAGAATGGGAGAAAACTTTTGCAATCTATCCATATGACAAAGGGCTAATATCCCGAATCTACAAGGAATTTCAATTTACAAGAAAAAAACAAAAAATCCCGTCAAAAAGTGGGCAAAGGATATGAACACACACTTCTCAAAAGAAGACACTTATGCAGCCAACAAACATGAAAAAAAAAAACTCATCTCACTGGTCATTAGAGAAATGCAAATCAAAACCACAGTGAGATACCATCTCACTCCAGTTAGAATGGTCATCATTAAAAAGTCAGGAAACTGCAGATCCTGGAGAGGATGTGGAGAAATAGGAATGCTTTTACACTGTTGGTGAGAGTGTAAATTAATTTATTGTGGAAGACAGTGTGGAGATTCCTCAAGGATCTAGAACCAGAAATACCATCTGACTCAGCAATCCCATTACTAGGTATATACCCAAAGGGTTATAAATCATTCTACTATAAAGACACATGCACACATATGCTTGTTGCAGCACTGTTCACAATAGTAAAGACTTGGAACCAACCCAAATGCCCATCGGTGACAGACTGGATAAAGAAAATGTGGCATATATACATGCTGGAATACTATGCAGCCATAAAAAAGGATGAGTTCATGTCCTTTGCAGGGACATGGATGAAGCTGGAAACCATCATTCTCAGCAAACTATCACAAGAACAGAAAACCAAACACCACACGTTCTCACTCCTAAGTGGGAGTTGAACAATGAGAACATGTGGACACAGGGAGGGGAAATCACCCACACTGGGGCCTGTCAGGGGGTGGGGGGCTAGGGAAGGGGTAGCATTAGGACAAATAACTAATGTAGATAGTGGGTTGATGGGTGCAGCAAACCACCATGGCATGTGTTTACCTTTGTGACAAACCTGCACGTTTTTCACATGTACCCCAGAACTTAAGGTATGTAAAAAAATAGAAGAATAGATGAATAAATGTAAAAAACAATCTCGGAAACCTGATGATGGAGCAACGACGGTAGCACTGTCACACCTCAAAGAGGAAGACAATGTGCAGTGTCTTTGTGCAGGTAGCTCTTGAGATCTGAGGCTAACCAGGATCATAGCGAATGTCTGTGAGCACTGAGCAGGCCCTGGGCTAGGGGCTCAAATGCGTTCTACCACAGTGAATCTTTACAATATCCAAGTGTCATTATCCCCATTTTATAGATCACAAAACAGGATTTTAGAAAAGTCAAGACCTCTGTTGGGTTATAATGCGAGTTGAGTTATAATCCAAATTAAAGTTCCTACTATTGTCTTTGTAGATGTCAAATGCCCACTTAAAATAACAAAGCAAAAATAAAAAAAGAAAGAGAAGACAAACGTATTTTAAATGGCATGACTGTATATTCCTGCTATCTTCTCTGCTTTACCCATTTATGCAACAAACTACAACTAAAAAAGTAGTAATGAAGGATGAAGAGGAAGAGGGCATGAGACCTTTACTTTTGTTGTTTGTGGTTGATCCTTGAAGTTTCTCTGACAGTGCTAACCATTTCCAAGGCTCTTGAAGTCATATAAGCTGAAAGAAGGAGTGTGCCAGATGGGATCCTGAAGTGGAAGGGTTCCTGAAGCCATTCCTTTCTGCAGTGGTTTATTTGAGGATTTTATTCCTCCATGTGTGAGTTCTGAGGCCTTGGCAGATGGTTTTTACTGAGTATTACAGAAGATTCCTTTCTCTAAGCAAAATCCTAGTCCCCAACTTATATTTAACATTTTAGCAAACCACCATCTTCTGGAGTATACAGAATTAAACATATGTAGTTAGTTCCACATGTTCTGCCTCATAAAATAACTTTCTACTGCTTTAATTTTCATGTACAATTATATATGCTTATAAACAATATTTTGATAGCACTTCTGAAGTGGAAATTGAATCTTGACAAAGTATTGTCACTGGAAGAGCAGGGAGAGGGATGAGAAAAAATTAAAGATTTCGTACTAAATTTCCCTTTACAGGCATTTATGTGGCACTGACAAAGGCCTATGAAAAATCGTAGAGGTCACAGGGGTCAAGGTCATAAAACTTGTAGAACATAGTAAGATTCTATGATCATAATCCTAGTCAATATTGGATGTGAGAGCCTTGGTTGGTCTGATGCGGAGCTCATTCTGTTACCCACTTCCTTATGCCCTGAAACATGTGAAGAAGAAAATGCCCACTGAATGGACCCACGCAAAAGAAGAGGCTTAAACAAATGGAAACCTCCTTAAAGGAAACTTAAAACAAAAAGCACCAATATAACATATTTTGAGATTTAAGTGTTACAGTAGTTTCAATGACTTGAAATAGGAAAAACCTAAGCAATGTAATATAGAAATGATATGACACCTTTTTTTTCACCCTCAGTAAGATGGTTTAACTTTGCCGTAAATTTTCTCCAGGTATATTAGTTTGCTAGGGCTGCCATAACAGAATCCCACAAACTAGATGGCTTAAACAACACAAATTTATTTTATCACAGTTCTGGAGGCTGGAAGTCTAAGATCAAATTCTTGGCAGGTTCAGTTTCTTCTGAGGCTTCTCTTTTTAGCTTGCAGACGGGCACCTTCTCGCTGTGTCCCCACGTGACCTTTTCCTCTGTGCACACATCCCTGGTGTCGCTCTTCTTATAAGAACACAGCCATATTAAATCAGGGCCCACCCATATAACCTCATTTAACCCTAATTATCTCTTTGAAGATCTTATCTCCAAATAGAATCACATTATGTGGTATACCAGGTGTAAGAATTTCAACATATGAATTTTGTGGGGACACGATTCTTTTCCTAACACTAGGATAGACATGTTCTCAGAAACTCACATCCACCTCAGAAACAACTTCTTCCTCCAACCCCTCATCTACTTATTAATGAACAAACTCCTGCTTAGTGTACATCCAGTCAGGTTTAAGATGTAGGAGAGCTTAGACCTCAATAAAATCAGTGGGAAAAATGACTATGCATATGGGTGACTGCATTGCAGCAAGGTTTCAATCTTGAGTTCCAGTATCAGCATTCAACCTGGAGTAGTGGGGCACCAATTTGCCAACTGGGCACTATGCTTGGTTTATCATGGAATTGGTTTATAAATCCAGAAACATGTAATTACAGCACAAAAAACATTGGGCCTACATTTTCCATGTCAAGGACACATTTTTCTAAGCTCTCAACCAAACAGAGCTGCTCGTGATAGACTTTCCCAGCAGAGATCTCATGTGACAAAATTTTGAGTTTTATGCATAAGATTGAACTATTTGAATTGGGTCAATATTACGGGCACCATTAAGTCTAAGAGATACAGTAAAAGAGGACACAATCTGGCTATAGCAATTAAAATTCATGTGGATAGGACGCTCAAGTATGAGATTGCTGTGACACACCATGCCTGGCTTCACTGGCCACTATGAAGGCACAATCAAAATACTTAGGGTGATAGCAACTAAAGAAAAAAATTAGAGAAAAGATGACATTTTAGATGTCTAGTTTCCTGATCCTTTGGGAAAACTATGGATGTTTTTGGACACAAATTAATGTTATCACCCATGGATGCGGGCCTTGGGAAATTCATGAGACGACAATTTTCCTCAGTATGGTATTTTTTAATGAATTTTCTTATCCATACAAAGTTAGCAACTGCCCTACTCCCATACAAATATACTCCTCCTCCCCCTCCAAACATACATTGCCCCCTCTTCTCCCAGTACATGCTCCACCCATTTTTCCTTCAAAATAACACATCAGGAAATACTTCAACTTAAATAGCTGCAGTAGCACCATTTGCAGGGATCTGAAAATTATTTCCATCTATGAAACGGAAGTTACTTTTAAAAATCATAGCAAACAGACTTTAATATTTCACTACTCTGAGGAGTTTCATTTATCACATAATAATTCCCTAATTGGTTATCCACTTCCCATTATTTAAAAACAGTCCCATAAATGTGAATCAGAGAGAAATCCAGTGACAGTGGTTGTACCAGAACAGCGATCCATGAATAACAATAAAAAGCTGACGAAACCTGAGAGTCCTGTGCTTGGATGTACTGTCTGAGTAAGGCATGATAGCTCCAGAGTTTTGATCTTCGTACATGTTCACATGTAAGAAGGGAAGAAAAGGGAAAGAATAAAGCATGCAAGAAATGAAAACTATGATTAAGTATTCATGGCAAGTCATTTAAGGGGGTAATGATAAAAACTTAGAGCCAAATTTCAGTGAATAATGGAAATAAAACTTGTGCAACCTGTGGTTGACTGCAGCCTGAATATCCATCACGAAGAAGGGGAAAACATCTTCTCCAATGAATTCTTACCCCTGTCTTAGCCCACTTACCATCAAAATCAATCCTCTGAATTTCCCACCCTTGCCTAGACAATATAATGAGAAGAGCAAGCATTTACTACTAAATTACTGTAGGATAGACACTATGCTAAGAATTTTACTTGAACAATCTCACATAATTCTTACAACGCTCTGAGGTGGATAACTGGACTGTCTACGTTTCACAGACCAGAAGACTGAGGTTCAGAGAAGGGAAGTAACTTGCCTGAGTTCATACAGCTAGCAGCAAAGTCAGTACCAGAATCCAGATCTGTCATGATCCTGCAATGCCTAGGAAATAGCATTTTATTGCAAAGATTAAAAGTAAGGACATATATGCAATTCTTATTATACTTTTTTACTTAATATCTTGTTGGCATGATACCTTTCCTTTTTTATAGACAACGTTGTTAGTTACTTCCTAAGTCAACTTTTCACAGGTTGCATTTAGAACCCTGCAGCTGAAGCCTGCTTATGTTCATAATAATAATTGAAATAGAAACAGATACATCCAGAATCTGTTCTGAAAATTATCCTTCATGCATTTGTCATCCTTACTTGTGTCTTTACTTTTTCAGTTTTTTATTTGGGACCTACCAAGATGAGAACAGTGTTCTTAGTGTCTGAAATATTCTCTGGGAGTTTCTCTGTCTCCTGTTGAAGGATTTCCTTGTAAAACTAGGAACTGGGCGGGGCTATGCTCTATCTCCTGGGCATCATACCACGTCTCTGGGGCAAAGAAATTGGTTGGTAAATTGCTGCTATATGTTCTCTTTTGAAAGGATGGAAGAATGGGGGATTTGAGGAGAGCATTGGAAACTCATGAGGACAGAAACCGTTTGGCGCTTCTGGCATAGCGGCTGGTACAGAGGAGATGTTGCTTAAGGATGCTCATTTCCTGCCTGATAGTCCCTGCCCTGGGCTCTAAAGGCACCACACAGTCTCTGCCCTCAAGAGCTGATGGGGGCACAGATAAATAAACAGGGAATTATGTCAAGTTGTCATGGCCTAAAGGCATTGTGTAAGCACTCAAGTGAGCACCTGGGTCAGTAAAGCCTTCTCAGAAAGTTCCATCTAGGTGAGGTCTAAAGAATAAATAAAAGGCACCCAGAGATTGTAGGAGAGAACCCTTGAGGCCAGTGCTTTGTAAAATTGGAAGCACCTAGAGAACTTTTAAAAAAGTACTGATGCTTGAGTCCCATGCTCAGAGATTCTGATGTAATGGGTTTGAATGTAGGCGAGCATTGGGATTTTCAATGTTTCCAGGTGAATTTAATGTGCAGCCAAGGGTGAGAACCTGAGCTGGTGGCTCTCAATACAAGCTGGGTTTTAAACCTAGGAAGCTTTCAAAGTCTACCGCAGAGATTCATAAGCAGTTTGTCGGGGACACTGGTATCTCAAATGATTCTCCGTGGTTGAGAATCACTGCCTTAGGTGTTAGTAGTAGTATGTGCAAGGGTTAGAAACAGAAAATGTGACCAATTCTGTGGTTGGGATGTAAGAAGCAAAAGTAGGCTATAAAAGGCGGGGGGGGGGACCTAGATTATGAGGAAGCTGTTAGCCAAATTATTATATTTGACCTTAATTTGAGGGATGATACATAATGAGTGAAATGCTTAAGAAAAGGAGTGGCAATGTAACATTTGCTTCCAAGACTGGATGCAGGAAGGAAGGCCAGGAGTGCCTTTGCTTGGAAGAAATTCATGAGCAGAACGATGCAGATTTGGGATGTTGGACTGAGGACCCAGATATTTTCGGTTCCTATCTCTTTACTTTCAGAGGGAGATTGGGAAAATTGGCTTAGTTTTTCTGTTCGTAGGTAAGTGCCTTACAGTAAAGAAAAGCATCATTTGTCATCCTCCACAGGACCTCCTACAGGATGGTAGCGGGTGAGGAAGAGGCTGTCTGGAAAGTTCCTGAAGAGGAGGAGCCCATGGCCTCCAAGGGAGAGTGGGCAATCAGACAGACTGAGATGTTACAGAACTGACATTCAAGAACTGCATTAAACATTTTCCTGGTGAGCACTTAGTTGTAAAGAGTATCTTTGTCCTCCTTGTATTTACTCTTGTAAACTTGGCTCCCAGGGTTTCTCCTTGGGATTGTTCAGAAAAAAAAGAGGACATGGGAAAGGATGCTCATGGCACTCTGTCTTTCCTTGGCCGTTGCTCAAGCTGAGAAAATAGCCCTGAGCCTTTTATGATTCAGAAGTTTGAGAAAAGAGAAGGTGGCCGCTCATGGGAAAGTGATGACTTGTCATCACTCAGCAAAACATGTCATAAGAATAGAGTGTGAGGAACACCTGCACACATCCTGTACACATCCTTCCTGTGGGCGCTGCCACTGGTGAGCCTGCTGAAATCAGCATAAGCCAGCTCAAGAGGCATTGTGAGTCTTTGCCTTTCCTTAATTTACAGCTGAGAAATGTCACAGTGACTTGGCATGCAAGGTGAATGATGCTGCTGAAATAAGCCTGTGGGCTCTTTTAAAGCCCTCTTCCCATGACATTAATATTAAGTAATTAAATATTAAAGGATTTCAATAACTTTTCTGAAAATTGAGAAACTTGCATCAGTATGAAGTGCATCTGCTGAGAAAAGAGTCCTTGTTGTCCTCAGGTGCAGGATTCATTGTGTTCTAAGGGAGGCCGATAGAGTCAGGAAGGACCTCCAGTGCCAGGGCTATGGCAGCCTGGTCCAGATTTTCCAGATGGATAAGACCACTAGCCCTTTGCATTAAGGTTTTAGCATAGCTCTTGGCTTTTCACACTTATGTAAAACTTCTATTGTGTCAAAAGACAAAGTGCCTTGCCCTTTTAGTGACTCAGTTAACCATAACTGATGCCATTTATTGATCTTCGTGGCATGTGCTTTGAAAACATTACTTCACCAATCTTTCCAACAATCCTGCAAGTTACTATTATTATTTCCAGTCTTTTTTTTGCTGAGACTGAGACGGGGACAGGTTGAGTGACTTTCCCAAGTCAGTGTACCCAGTTAGTGGCAAACTGAGTTGTGAAGCACATCTACCTGGCTTTCATCTACCATCAATTAGTTTTCCTACAGCTATCTCTTTTCTCCTGGAAACCAGGTTCCCAGAACCCAAGGCTAGAATAGAATTTAAGTAACAATGTACTGTTCACAGAATCAACCCCTTTCCCAGGACCCAGATTTACCTAAAAGAGCCCCCCGACATTTAGTCATCCCTTCATTGATTCACAGGTGATGTAATGACCAACATCTTTGATTCAGACAATGGGATGCAGTGATGAACATGGTTGTGTCCCTGCTCCCACAAAGTTTGTGGTCTGGTTGGGTAAGACAGTAAAAAAAAAAAAAGTTAAATAAATATTTGAGACACATTTGGAGTGATAAATGCTGTGAAGGCAAACAGAAAAAGGAAATGATTGAAAGTGATTTTGGTGAGGAAGAAGGATAAACTGGGTGGTGAAGAAAGGCTTCCTTGATGAATGCCATTTGAGCTAGGGAAGGACTGATGAGAAGGAGCCAGCACATGAATGACCTGGGAGACAGCATTCTAAAGAAAGGAAACGGTGTGTGCAAAGGCATGGAGGCGGGAAGGAGTTAATGATGGTGCACCTGCTGCTTTCTCCCCTCTGAGTGGTTTATTCCTCATTATGATAAATCAGTTCCCAGATCATCAAGGGTGAAAACTGTTTCCCTGTACCTTGGGGGTCTTAGCTATAAAATGTGGAGGTGTGCATGTCAACCTAGAGTTATCCTTTAATGCTACTTTCTTAGGCCTCTGTGGACCTTCCTGTAAATGAAGCCCTAACCAGCCACCTCCACCCCACCCTCACCCCACTTGCTGGCCAGTCAGGGCATGCCTGCTCATGCTTTAGTTCTCAAAGGGAATATGCAACGCACTCTGTGAGCCTGTCTATAAACAAAAATAACTAATTTCACTTTGAGTTGTTTAAGGAGTGAAAGGAAATGACCTACCTAACTTCGTATAATTTTGCCATGACAAATGATTTTAATCATTTCATAAGGTAGAATGCTTTGAGTTCTACTTGAGTTTTGATTACATTTAGGTAAAAGTTGAAGGAAAAATAGATAGCTAGGTAGCTGGATAAATTGGATGGATGGATGGATGGATGGATGGATGGATGGATGGATGGACAGAGAGACACATAGATGAATAGATAGATAGATAGATAGATAGATAGATAGAGAGAGAGAGAGAGAGTTAGAGAGATAGATAGATAGAAATGTTGAAACAATGACTCCAGGTCTTCTCTGTGACACTGAATTTTCAGTCTGAAAAGTACTGTCATGCATATTATCTCATATGTGCATCACGACAAACTCTGGGCCAAGGCAGGTGGATACTGTGTGTTGTGCTATCCATGTTCCCCTCTTCCCTCTTGAGGAAACTGAGGCTTAGACACAGATAGTGCCCTTTCAGGTTTCACAGCTAGTAGGGGCCGAAACTGTGATTACAACCCAGGGCTTCACAGTTTCTTAAACTACAATGGTTAACTCTGCTTTCTAAGTTTGCTGTCAATAATGCCTCTGCTGGGCAGCATGGAAAGTCACCTACATGGCACAGGTCTTCTCACACAGCCAGGACTGCTCTGTCCCTCTGCAGGCCTTCGCATTTTTCCCTCCCCTCTGCAGGAAAACTTTTCTCCACCCTTGACACAAAGCTGGCACCTTCCCCTCTCCCAGGTTTCCAGCTCAAGATTACCTTTCTAGAGAAGACTTTTGGGACTCTCCTTCTCCAAAGTGGCCTCCCATCTCCTAACCCCACCTAGTCATGTTTTGTTACGTTGCCCTATTTATTTCCTGTGTGGTACTTACTGTATTTATGGAGTTGCCTCGCATGTGTGTTTGCTAACTTACTTCTTGTCTGCCTCCTCCACAACATAGCAGGCTCCATAAGGGAAGGAGCTCTCTACCTTCAGCATTTGCAGCAGTGTCTGGCACACAACAGGTGTGCAATAAAGACTAGCCAGGGAAACAGGGCAAGCACTATTATTTTAGGTCACTCTAAGGCTTATGAAGAGGGAAGAAGGGAACTGCACGTCCCGGCTTACCCTCGTCTTACTCTCCATGTGATCTTGAAACATTTTAATCTGTTATGAACTGAACTGCACCACAATCCCCAACCAAAAAAAAAAAAAAAAAAAAAAAAAAAGAAAAAAATCATATGTTGAAGTCCTAATCCCCAAAACCTTAGAAAATGACTGTATTTGGAGAGAGGGCCTTAAAAGAGATGGCTCAGGTTAAATGAGGTAACTAGGGTAGATCTACTCCATTATGACTGGGGTCCTTGTAGAAAGAGGAAACTTGGACACAGATACACAGGGAAAACTATGTGAAGACACAGTGGAAGATGGCCACTAACAGGTCAAAGAGAGAGTCCTCAGAAGAAGCCAACTGTGCCAACGCCTGATATGGGGCTTCCAGCCTCTAGAACTTTGAGAAAATAAATTTCTGTTATTTAAGCCACCCAGTTAATGGTATTTTATTATGGCAGCTCTAACAAAGTGAAACAACCTCTATAAGCTTCTTTTCTTCATCTCTAAAATAAGGATAGTAGTAGTTACCACTACTGAATGAGGATTAAAGGAAGATTAAAGGAGATCATAGGCAGTCATGTCACTTGACGATGGAGAAATGTTCTGAGAAATGTGCCATTAGGCGATTTCATCATTGTGCAGACATCATAGAGTGTACTTACACAAACCTAGATGGCACAGCCTACTACACACCTAGGCTGTATGGTATAGCCTATTACTCCTGGGTTACAACCCTGCACAGCATGTTATGTACTGAATACTGTAGGCACTTATGACACAATGGTAAGTATTTGTATATCTAAACATATTTAAACATAGGAAAAGTACAGTAAAAATATGGTTAAAAAAAGATCAAAAGTGGTATGCTTACATAGGGCATTGACCATGAATGGAGCTTGCAAGCCTGGAAGTTGCTCTGGGTGAGTCAGTGAGTGAGTGGTAAGTGAATGTGAAGGCCTAGAACATTACTGTATACTACTATAGACCTTATAAACACTGTATACTTATACCTTATAAACACTTAGGCCACATTTAATTTATTAAAAAATATTTTTTCTTTCCTCAGTAATAAATTAATCTTAGCTTACTGTAATTTTACTTTCTGAACTTTTCAATTCTTTAACTTTTGACATTTTCTAATATCACTTAGCTTAAAACACAAACACAAAAATACATTCTTTCTTTGT
>NW_016805931.1:3459258-3464726 GCF_001698545.2 Rhinopithecus bieti | reverse complement strand
TATAGGTCTCAGTTCCCCTGGCTAGGAAAACGGATCCCCTTCCCCCTTGCGCTTCCAGGTGAGGCGATGCCTCGCCCTGCTTCAGCTCTCGCTGGTCAGGCTGCAGCAGCTGACCAGCACCGATTGTCCGGCACTCCCTAGTGAGATGACCCCAGTACCTCAGTTGAAAATGCATAAATCACCGTTCTTCTGTGTCGCTCGCGCTGGGAGTTGGAGACTGGAGCTGCTCCTATTCGGCCATCTTGCTCCGCCTCTTTTTTTTTTTTAATTGTTAAACTTTGTGTTAAAAACTGAGACACAAACACACATTAGCCTAGGCCTACACAGGGTCAGGATCATCAATATCCCTGTCTTCCACCTCCACATCTTGTCCCACTGGAAGGTCCTCAGGGGCAATAACACGCATGGAGCTGTCATCTCCTATGAGAACAATGCCCTCTTCTAGATACCTCCTGAAGAACCCGCCTGAGGCTGTTTTACAGTTAACGTTTATTTTTCTGTAAGTAGAAGGAGTATAGAGGGAATATGGTTATAAAATAACAATAACAATATGACATAGCAAATATGTAAACCAGCAATGTAGTTGTTTATTATCATTATCAAGTATTACGTACTGCACATAATTGTACGTGCTCTACATTTATGTGGCTGACAGTGCAATAACTTTGTTTACACCAACATCACTGTAGCCAAGTGAGTAATGCGTTGTGCTACGACATTACAAGGGCTATGGCTGCCCTCAAATTTTTAAACTCCATTTAAATTTTGTGGGACCACAGTCATATATGCAGTCCATCATTGACCAAAGTGTCATTATGTAGCACATGACTGTATATAAAGGTACATAATATATTAATGGCAATACAAAAATTACTGGAAAATATTAGTGACAAATGTTCTTTATTCCTAAAATCTAATTCCTTCATATGTCACAGTGTCATAATCTTAGCAAATTTCAAATAGAAAATGGTTCAGAATTATTCATACTTATATGTAATTTTGAAGTAACACACTGACCATTTTATATTAAGTATTACATACATGTTTCTTCTATGAATAAATGAATAAATTTGTAAATATAATAGGTATACTGATCTCTAGTCTCTTGGTAATTCTTTTGAAGCTCTATAACCCACAGAAGCCCCTATCTAAACCTGAGAGGAAACTCCCAAAACAATAAAAACAGCAGATCCAACTTCATCACCTTATCTATGGTGTACATTTCACTGTGAGCCAAATCATTCCTCCCTGGGAAGAAAATAATTTCTAATTCCTTTCTGAAGCAAGAGCATACCACAAATCAATCCTTGCTTTGTCTAAAGCCTACTTCCTCCTTCAAGAGAAAACTCCAGCCCTTAGACATCTAGAGACAGCCCTTTACAAACAAAACAGCGAAGACACAGGCATTTCCCAGCCTCCTGCTTCCTGGAAGAGTTTCCTGCTTCTCAAAGGTTTGTTCTGTCCAATGCCAGCACCACCCACTCTGGACACTCACACCTTGCATTTCCTGTTGTTACTATCTACCAGAGTGTCTGGTCACATGGACGAGAGGAACAACACACACTCACACACACAAATGCATATGTGTCAGAGGAAGAGAACTGGGGGGTTTGAAAGGCTCCTCCATCTATGGTAAATACACATTGTTATTATTAACTTATCTTCATCATCCTTTGAGAATATTTCCGTAGGGCAGTTTCCGCCTTTGAGGTTACGAACACCTGGGAACCTACATGACCTTCTGGACACACCTCTAGATTTACAAGCTCTGTTTGCTAGTTCGTTATCTGTGTATCGCCAAAGAGAATCTATATTTTCCAAATCTCACTTTAATTAGAAGTGCCTGCAAGGAAAGGTGATCAGATATAAGCCATGTGCCCTTAGAATTCTTGCCAACACAGCATCTTCTTTTGTCCCCTCATAAAAAGAGGAAGAATGGCTAGAAGAGAAAAAGTACTTTTTTTTCTTGTTAATTGACAGCATGTAGGTTTACACACTGTACCCTGACAAGTTGTAGTTCTTTTCAGTAAATGCTGAAGCTAGATTCAATGTACTGAAGAAATATAGGAACCATATATATATATACACACATATATACACACACACACATATATATTATATATATTATTCCCTTGTCTTATGTGGTAGCTTTCACAGAACTCCTGCAAAGTCCTAAATATAAACAGTGGGCAAGTCATTATCACTTCCAAAGAATAAGCAAAAAGCTGATTTCACTTGTCTGTTTTGTTTGGTTTGTCAAGTTAACTTTAGATTATTAAAGATACATTTTTCTTATGTTCTTTGTAATTTATTATAACACTAATTACTGTCGTTACCTTTATTGCCACTCTTTATCATATCTTACTTTTAAATACTATCTTTTCTTCTGAAATATCTCAAAGTTGTTTACAGCCTAGTAAAGAAATTAGACATGCACCTCACTTTAGTCCTCCCCCTAAATGTAACCTTCCTGCAGTGGAAACCAGCAGCTGTAAAACTATATGCCTAACCCAGTCTGAGATGGCTTTAAGGACACAGGGGGCTGGATAATGCATGCTCAAGCCATCCAGTCACTAGTCAGACATGGTACTAAAAGGCCCTGAGAAACGAGTAGAACCAAGGTTGTTTTTGAATTGTGGGCCTTGATCAAAACCCTTGATAAGGGGAGAGATGATTTGTCTTCTCTTCTGAAACCAGTTCTAAATAACTGAAAAGTGCAAGTCTATAAATATGTTATTTCTCCTAATGTTAAAAATAAAACTAAAATTCTTGAAGTTTTACAAGAAAATCGGCATCGTTAAGTTAGGGAGTTAACACTATTGAGGCATTTAACCTTTGAGAGTGATTTGAAGTGCATCTGAGTTCCTGATTTTTAAGTACATCCTTTATTATTCACCTCCTATCATGAGAATATTGAGACCTGTTTGAAACTTGCTTAACTTTTTGTGTTGTTTTTTGTTCTACCAGAGTATTTATATGACCACCATTAACCTTGTTTGACTTTCTATATCAACCACAATGCCTTTTCTGCAAGGCTACACACAAAAAGCATGTTAAACTTTGAAAAATTTTAGTGGAAAGCATGCACACTAATCATCTCCATCTCCAAAATTTCTCTATTCTTCTTATTTGGGAGAAAAGTGGGCTTCTTTGTCACAGATATATTTTTGAGAGTCTGGATAGACAGCAATAATATTCCAGCTCTTCTCCACTGTCCTCACTCATATATCATAACCATCCATCTGTGAACACTCTGAATTCCCCTTCTGTGAAAGGCCCTAGCAGCCCTGACCCAGCCCCATTCAATCATTACACATGAAAGACTCAGAGAACAAATTCCCTGGGCTCCAAGTAAAACTTACTGAACTCACTCCCTCCATATCCAACCTATTCCTCCTGCTACTACTCAATTCTCTGTCATACAAAGAGGTCTCTGGAAAAGAGAACCTTAACTGGAACTCAATTTCCTCATCAAGTCTAGGACAAGTTTCTTTGGGCTGCCTTGATCATATAGGTTGATTAGAATACCATGTATTATGGACCTGAGCTTTAGAAAATGAAGCAAACATGATTTATTCTTACAGATTTTTGACAATAATTTTCAATGAAGTCTTAAATCCATTTAGTTATTCTTTTGTTAAAAGTGTTAAAAATTATAAAAATATCGACACAAGAATTTGTTTATTAGGATATTTGTCTTTGAGTTGGAGGAAGAGAAAGTCTAATAAAGAACTGATTTATAGCTGAGAAAGATACTTTGCCCATACTTATGCTCATGGAACCTGGAAGATTCCAGTTAGTCTGATTTTTCTACATGCAAATTAATAATCAGTTATTATAAAGGTGAGGTTACTACACCATACACCAAAACTCAAATTTCTTTTTATGTCATAAAATCATGTTATAATCTTTTGTAATGTGCAAATAGTTTAAAGGATTATGTCTATACACAAGTATATGGAAAACTTGTAAATCTGGGGGATGTCACTATCAGTGCAGTTCAATATAGCTTCAACTGACCTGATTATAGGTTGCCATAGGCTGTATTAACCAGACATTATGGTTATCCAAATGTCTCAAGAATCCCACATCTTTAGGGCTAGAATACCAGATAATTTCTATTTATGAGTCGGATTTGATGAGGTGGAAAGACCTGTGTTTCCATTAGTTATCGTATTTTGCCTGAAAGAAGGAAGACAATGAAACATTTAAAAATAATGGCTGCTGATTCTCAAGTTCCCCAAATTCCTTCAGATTGCTGAGCCCATGAATTAGCATTGCTGGATTTTCCAGATTCAGAAGTTTGACAGATTAGAAAGAAGTCTGGACATCACCCTTTTGTATTTGACTTCAAGGTGCCTCCATGATTAGCTGAAGCACCCATAAAACTTGCCTACACAATGAAACATATTCCAAGATTTCAGTTCTTTCTCAGATGTTGGAGTGAATACATGGAGTTGTTCATTTGTGAGATAAGAGTATCTTCACGAATTCACTTTATCATAGAACTGCCTGAACTCACAGCTAGAGTAGCATCAAATCTGCCCATTTGCATGAGGGGAAGAGTGTGTAGGCGAAGACAGCTGGCCCACAGTTGGCACAGCTTCCCGTGCTGTTGACTGAATGCCGCAGACATGCTATGATTCATTTCACCTTTCACCTGGACGTGCACTGTATTAGAAAGGCCCATGAAGTTGGATAGCAAGGATTTTCCCTGAGGAAAGTTTTCTCAGACAAAAGTCTAGCATCCATAACATCAATGTAGAAACCTAAGGTAAAAGCATTAGTGACACTAGAGAGATAAAAAGCATTTTAGAGCAAAATAGTGATATTTTATTTTCCCAGAATATTATACATCCTCCTTTCATTTTAAATTATAAATAAACATGTATCATTGAAAATTAACAGAGAAAATGAGTTTCAATAAAACAAATTAGGTTTGGGGAAAATCTTTTTTTTTTTTTTTTTTTTTTTTTGTCTTAAATAGGGGACAAAATGGAGCTGCTCTTGCCCGTGCTGAAAGGAGGAAGATTGAAAATATCATCTTGGAAAACGGGTCGAGTCCCTCCTTTGAGTGTCTCTATATGTCATTCATATACAAAACAAGGAATGCTGGGTGGCAGAGGCCTTCAGTAAAAAGCAGATCAATCCGTGCAGAAAGGGAGACAATTCTTCCAAGGTCTTATGCAAGCTGAGGTCTGAGCCTTGAAGCAATTAAGTTATTTTCTGCTAGAAAGCAGACGTGTAAATAAATACCTGGTACTGGCCTCAGGAAGGATAGGAGGAATATGTAGCACTTATACCAAAAAGAAAAAGTCTGTAGTCCCGGCTACTCGGGAGGCTGAGACAGGAGAATCGCTTGAACCCTTGAACCCAGGAGGCGGAGGTTGCAGTGAGCTGAGATCGTGCCACTGCACTCCAGTCTGGGCAACAGAGTGAGACTCCTCCTTTTTTTTTTTTTTTTTTTT